>NC_033632.1:6421554-6454175 GCF_001540865.1 Ananas comosus | reverse complement strand
ATTCTAACACATATATTATCGACAGGGATAAAATATATTTGACAAACTATTATGACTTTTTTATATGAAATAATATAAAATAGTTGAACTTTGTTTAACAAGTTATATTGTCATTCACTATTTTACTTAGAGTTATGAAATTACCTTTAATATTTTATCAATTTATTGTGTTAATCTCTTTAGATAAATGAGCCTCCTAAAATATAGTCCCTTGACCCCAAAATAAAAAAGCGAACTTAACTCCTCTGCGAGGATAAATAAATAAATGAAATTAAAATGCGAATTTTGATCATTACACTATTTCTATATTGATAATTTAAATAAAATATTGTTAATTATTTTTTTAAAAATGAACGTGGTTAATTTTTATATCTAGAGAGATAAAGAAACAATAGATGATAATTGAGAAATTCATCTCAATTTTAACCCACAAAAATCAGAGGATTGTGGAGTTATTTAGTTATGGATTATTTACTTATTTATTTGTTTTTTTGTGCCGAAACCAAATCTCATGACTAATTAATACTTAATTAATACACTTAAATTAAATGTATAATAATCTAAATTATCTGGTGTGGAGTTTACTCAATTATAATACAGACGAATACGAGTATCGATTTATTCAATTCGGCTCAATGTTTTCTTTTTTTTTATTTGTTTTATTTGGTGAAATTCATGGCTGGGTTGATCAGTTCATTCTTAGGTGGTTATTTTTTTAAAAGTTTTGACAACCAATCGATTATGATGCAATGCGACAATTCTAATATGACATATAATATCATCAGCAAAGATTCATTTGGATATTAATGAGTCAAAAATTTATCAAAATTATGATTCACACATTTACTATCTAATTCTGATCCGATCATCAAAGGGAACGAAGAATTACTATTTATGTTTAGAAGTATCAAAAGCTTAATACTAATTAATTATATTCATATATATTGACTTCTCAAATATACTTAAAACAAAAAATACAATATATTTTTTTAATTATCAAATATCATCACAATTAATAAATATACCTAATGTATAGATGCCTAAGTATTTTGTCCACCATTCAAAAAATAATTTAGTTGTTTTAAATTAAATTTTAATTATATAAAAATATAATTATATTATTTTTTATTTATTAAATTATTTATTATTTATATATAAATTATAGCTTTATATCATATATTTCTTACCAAGTAAATAGCATAATTAATAGAACTTTATTTTCATAACTATAAAATAAATATCGAAAAAGAAAAAATTTTCATCGAACTCAACTTTAATTTAAAATCCACTTCAATCTAAAGTTCAGTTTCGATGACAGTGGTGCATGCGGACACAACATAACCCGATCCCCACCGTCCGATCCCGATCCAACCGCTCTCTTCCGTCCACTGAATTCAGTATATTTTGGAGGAAAATACAAATGCACGGACACCCCACTAGAACTATATATGTAGGGATTGTTTGGTTTCTCTCCAAGGGAAAAAAAAAATTATTTTTTTTTAAAAAAAACATATATTTTATAATTTTTCGTACGTTTGATTGTAAGAAAAGGTAGTTTCTTTTCTTTCGATTTTTATAAAAAATTAGTATGTTTACTTTAATAAGATAAAATATCTCGTATTTCGAATAAATATATGATAAAATAAAAATATTATCCTTTTATAAAATCTGAAAAAAAAATCGAAAAAGCTGACTTTTTTAAGAAACCAAATAGACAAAAAATTTGAAAAATAAGTTTTTCATAAAAAAAAATTATTTCAAAAATTAATTTTTATTTTTTTGAGGAAAAACAAACATATCTTTTGCTGCGCTGTTTTACAAATATGCGTGTGATATTTTTAATTTTTACAATTTGTTGTCCTAAACGTTATTAAATAGTTCAATAGATTTCTCTTCTCGATTGTAGTTACTCACTACACAGATTATATTGATCGCATGCTGTGGATGTAATCTTATAATACTTTATTTTCTTCCAATGTTGATAATTAAGTCTGAGGATTGAAAAATATGATGGCCAATTTGCATAAAAAATTCACTTATTTTGGGCTTTTGCAAAATCGGGTCATCTTTTTGGCTTTTGCAGATTCGGTCCGCTTTTTCAGCAAACTTACCAAAATACCCTTATACCTTTTTCTCTTTTATCTTTCTCTCTCCTCTTTTTTTCTCTCGTTTTTTTTTCTTTTTCTTCCCAGAGAGCGGCGAAGACGGAGCGTAGGTGCTCTTATACCTTTTTCTTTTCTCTTTTTCTCTCGTTCTTTTTTTTCTTTCTCTTCCCAGAGAGCGGCGAAGACAGAGCGGCGTCACCGCCGGCGCCCCCACCTTCCTCGCCTCCGATCCCACTAAAGCCGGACTGTGACTTTTTTTTTTTGCATTTTTCTTTTCTTTTCTTCTCTGACTCTCCTCTGCAGTTTCCGACGACGGCGCCTCTCTCGCTCTTCCCTGCCCTTCCCGTCTCTCCTTCTCCCTCCTTCTCTGCTGCCTCCGACGACGATGCATCTTCGCCGACATCGACGCCGACACCGTGGAGATCACTGCGGCACTGCAGCCTCGGAGTGGGGGGTCTTTAGCGGCGTCGTCACCGACACCGTGGCTATTGACAGAGAGGGTGACAAAAAAAAAAAACAGAAAAAAAATAAAGATAAAAAATTATATAAAAAAAAAGGATGAAGATGAAATTGTATCGTTAACTACAAAAAGAGGAGAAAAAATGGTGCAACAAGAAAAAAAAACTGCACCCATTTATCTTAAACTGAACCCCTTTAAGAGATATTTATACTGCTTCTCCTCTTGTTGCACTGTTTCTCCTCTGTTGCACTGTTTTCTGCTCTTTAAATCGTGGCACAAGAGAGAAACGGTGGCAACAAGAAGGAGAAGGCAGTATAAATACTCATATTAAAGATGTGAGTTAAAATAAAAAACAGTCCGACCAAATCGTTCAGCAAGCGGCTTGCCAGCCGCGGCGACGGATCGGGCTGGGTCACCCGGGCGTACGCGCGTCTCGACGTCGTCGGGGAGAAGCAGAGGGCCTGGTCGCGCGCTTCTGCGCGGCGCGGAGGAGGCAACGCCGGACGAGAAGAACACGCGCGTGGCGCTGGTGCCGGCGCCGGTGCGCTTCCGCCTCCCCCCTCCTGCGCCCTGTCGCTTGCCTCCCCTGTCTTCTTCTTCGCCGTTGTACATTCTTCTCACGCATCCAGCCCGACCCCAGTCGCCGTTCGGCCCAGGCTGCCGAGACCAACGGCGACGGGATCCGGGCTGGGGGTCCGCGCGGGAGGAGAGGAGGAGGGGAGTCCGGGTGGTGGAACAGGAGGGTGAGGAGGAAACACGGTGAAGAAGGATGGTGGAGTGTAAGGAGGCGACGGTAACGAAAAGGCGACGGTCCGCCAATTTTTTTTTTCTATCTTTCACTTATTGTCGGAGTAAAAAAAAAAAAAGAACGACAAAGACGAGAGGAGAGAGAAAGAGGAAAGAGAAAAAGTAATAAGGATATTTTGTGTTCCAGTTTGGTGAACTAAAGTGGACCGAATCTGCGAAAACGAAAAAGGTGATCGCGTTTTTGCAAAAGTCAAAATAAGTGGATTTTATGCAAAAGAGGCCAAATTGAATTAGCATTTTTCTTATTTTTCTTATATGTTAGAATATATTATATATATATATATATATATATATATATATATATACTATAATATAATGGCGTACTATACTTTTAAAAGTACTCAAGTCATTGTGCTTATAATTTTCGTCTTGGATTAAAGAAATGTGCGGTTCAGGATCGATGTGGCCTTCCTAGGTTTGAGTGGAGTGGTTCGTTGGAATAAATAATCTAACGAGTGAAAGGCATCAAAGGCATAAATCCTAACAGTAAAAAATTTACAAGACACAAGATAGATGCTTGGTGGCTTTACCAAGCACCATAGCGCGGACTATATATATATATATATATATATATATATATATAATATAAGAGAGAGAGAGAGAGAGAGAAGAGACAGAGAGAGAGAGAGGGAGAGAGCTAGCCTATGTTTTTCGAAAGTACGGAGGCCTCCGTGCTTGTAAGTTGTTTTCGATGATGGACGTCCATATTCGGCGATCGTTCGTTACGCATGATCTATGCTATTGAACTATTTGAGAAACAAAATTTCATAATTTTTTAACTTCGTTGCGCTAGTGAACGAGTAGCCTCACATGAACGGCTGAAAATAAAAATCTCATAAAAAACAGCGATAAAGGACTCAAACTTCAATTGAAAGTATTGTCTTTTACTCTGATGTTAAGTAGAATTTTATTAAAGTTTCATGTAATTTGGATACTTCTCACACCGTTGAACTAAAAAACGTGCCACAATCGCCGTTAAAATAGTCATTTTTGAGACCTTTGATCGCTTGGTAAATGAAGTCGAAAAAATTATAAATTTGGTTTCCAGATAGTTTCCAATAGTATAGATTATGCCTAACGAGCCGATCGTTCGAATCGGATGTCCTATCATCGAAAAAACACTTACAAGTACGGAAGCCTCCGTACTTTCGAAAGCACGGGAGACCTCACTATATATATAATATATATATATATAGTATATATATATATATATATATATATATATATATATATAGATTAAGTCTAACGGAGCCGATCGTCGATTCGAAAATTTCATCATCGAAAACGGCTCAGGAATACGGAGGCCTCCGTGCTCCTGAGAGCACAGCAGTCCTGCTCTATATATATATATTTTATGTTTTGAAGCTTTATGCGATTATATAAAAGACATATAATCAAAAGGTAGTGTAATTAGTAACTAAAATTGAAGAGGGAGAGGGAGGCCCTTTAACACATTTGATGAAGTTTAGAGGGTCTATTTGTCAAAATTTAAAGTTTAGTCGATCGTTTGTTTGTTAAAGATCTAAAATTTAAGGATCCTCTTACATTTTTTAAAAAAATTTTACTTTATATGAAAATGTGTTTAATAAAGTTTAATGTTTTATTCATGAGACAAACATAATATATCGTGTCATGATTTAATCTATCTTACCCTATAAAAATAAAAATAATTTTGTGAGTATCCCAATCATGTTTAATTACTTTATATTTTATGAAATAGTATCTAATATTTTTTTCAAAATTTTAAAAATATTTTATTTACTTTTGATTGACCAAAATACCCTCCTTGATTTTAAAAAAATCCCTTCAAATATTTTTTTTTTTTCTCTCTAGGGTTTACTAATGAAATTGAATTTTAGAAGAATATTTTGAATACTAAATAATAAAATCACTTTCAAAAAGCTAGGTTAAACAGGGCCTAAGCCATGTACGTCTTTATTATTTCTTTCAAAGAGAAATGTGGCATGCTATTTGCTTCATTTCCTTTTATTTGGAAATGAACTTAGGGGGCGTTTGGATTGACGTATTTGTAGATTCAACGTAAGTCAAGTGTAGTGGTATTTGAGTTTTTCTGAAGTGTAATTATTTTTTTGTTGTTTGTTTTGACGTAACTTGTACCGTCTGAAAGTTATATTCAATCACTTCTGTTGTTTGTTTTGATGTAACTTGGTGCTGGTAAAATTAATTTTTTGAGTTCTGTTGTTTGTTTTGATGTAAGTAAGTGGATCTTATTATCTCCTAAATATAGTAGTAAATTTACCACTATAAAATTTAATCTATTATATAATTAATTTTTTTATTATTATTTAAAGATAATCCTAATTTATCATAAATAAAGTAATTCTAACCCATTATAAAGGAAGTAGAGTTTAGATTTTACTGTTTAATAAATTTTTTAGAGGAGGTTGAGTGTAGTAAAAGTCGAGTTCGGCACTTTAGAGGAGGAAGTCGAGAGTAGGTGAAGTGGAGCTCTAATGTAACTTGAGTTACATTATATTTTTCACTTACATCAAAACAAATAACGGAAGTGATGGAACTTGAGTTCCATCACCCCACTTACACCAAAACAAACGGGCCCTTAATTGAAAATGCAAAGCAACAAAGCTTCGTGTTGTAGAAAACTTTGAATACTGCGACTGTTTGGTCGCATGCGTTTGCAGCTATACTATAATTTAACAATATATTAGTCCTAAATATTGTTTTTGATTTAGTGCACATGAATTCACTACTGTAATTAAAACTGCACAAGAAAACTCAATTGCAACGAATAAAATAACATCCAAGTTGCTCGTAATTTCTGTTGCAACGACCTAATCACCTTCTAAAGAATTTCTTTTTTCTACATTGAGAGTATTTTCATCCTCCCATGTATATATAAGTAATAAAATTTATAAAATAATTTCTAATTTTCTACAACAGAATAAATTATATATTATTTTGGAGTAGGGCTACTATACTTTTATGAGTGTAGAGCATTTCGTACTCATAAGTTGTTTTGGATAATAGAGTTTCTGAATCGACGATCCACTCCGCTAAATATGATCTAAAGTATTTAAAACTTCTAAAAAATAAAATTTGTAATTTTTTAAAATTATAATAAAATCCATCAAGCGGGTATAAAATGAACGGTGAAAATCGAACAACGTTCTTAAAATGGATGATCGAATCCTTTAATTTAAGATCGGAATTATTGACCTTTATCTAGATAGTAAATTAAATTTTTTTATCAAAAATTCAATCAATTCCGATTTTTTTACACCGTTAAACTAGCAAGTATCTCATACCCGCCGTAATAAATTGTCAATTATGAGATCTTTTGATTGTAAAGTAAACGATGTCAAAAAATTGTAAAATTTGATTTCTATAAGTTTTAAATATTGTAGGTAACGTATAACGGTATGGATCGTCGATTCGGAAGCTCTATCATCGAAAACAACATACTGTTTATAAGTACGAATGCGATCGTAGTTATAAGAGTATATAGTAGCCGGACTCATTATTTTAAATCTTTTTTATTTCATGCAACTAAATCAACTACACATACTGTTTTTACCAAACGCTCGAAGAAAATTTTTTCATGCAATAAAAAACCTAACCAATTTCCTTTTTTTTTTTTTTCAATTTTTGTGTAGGCTTATGCAATAAAATAGTAATTAAGGAGGAAAAGGTGTTGTTAGTTAAAGCTGCTCTGACTATTATTTTTCGGATACATTGTAGCTCAATTAACACTCACCTAACCAGTTTTTGATTTGCTAAGAAACTTCAGCATTTTACTGTTTAAGTTTAAATTCAAACATAGTGTTTTAATGACTTGATGCTATTAAGTTATCCGAATTATACCCGAACCGAATTTTTGCCGAATCCGAATTAACTAACTATGCTACTAACCTGACAAGGCCTGCTGGGCCCAGTTTGTTTTCTCATTTTTTTACATTATAATTTAATTTTTAAATTTTTACTATTGATTATATGGAATATATATATAGAGAGTTGAGCTATGATACTTTTACAAGTATCATCATCATTGTGCTATTAGGTTTTAAGCCATTGAATCTACTTTTTGATTATTAATAGCCCTTGGATTAAATACTATTCCACCTACCACCACCTACCACCACCTACCACCATCATCTCAACCTCACATCTCTCCATCCAAGGGCTAAAAACACACAAGTATCACCCCCATAATACTTTTACAAGTATTCTAGCCCTACTATATATATATATATATAAATATATATATATATATATATATATATATATATATATAATTTTTATAAATGGATAAAAGTGAAAAAAAAAGTAGTAATTGCACAGTAATTAATTGTGTACTCTAATAACAAGTTAATGTAATACATACCCCAATAATTAAAATTCTAAATTTCCAGTCACTCAGACGTAGGCTACTGAAACCAAGTCAAAATCACTTAAACAACTATATGTAATGTAGACATATATGTCAATACAAACTTGATTTGAAATTGAAGTTAGAGAAAATATAGATCGATTGTGAGGGACACTTTGTATTTGAGATATGCCATACTACAAATTATCCGGCATTACTTGAGTGAGAAGTTCATTGAAACCTCCGGTGGGATAGTTGAATTGGAGCGAGGCTCATTGAATATTCCTACAATAGAAGAGTTCCGTTAGAATTTTTGAAAAATAAGTAAAACATTATCATTTTAGAATTTTAAGGTAGTATAATAAGAGTCAACCTTAGAAGATAAAAGTGATTATCCTAACACTTATTGTGATAGTGACTTTTGACTTGTCAGCTGTGTCCCTGTCTATATTATTTCTGTAATGNTATATATATATATATATATATATATAATTTTATTAAGAATTTTATTAAATAAATAGGTTTTAGATGAGTTTAAAATATTATTTAAATTTTGAATAGTTTAAATTATTTGAAAGAATAAATAAAAATAATTTAAAAAAATATAGTATAAAAGAGAAAAATAATTAAATAAATTGTTCGGATCGGATTACACTTGGCCCAAATAGACCGCACAGCACTTGTCCCTATGGCCGGCACGACCCACATTCGGATGTCGGTCCGGTCGTTCTGGGCTGGAATGCCGGCCGGCTGGGTACCTGGGCTTTTCCGGTCGTGGTTTTATTTTATTTAAATTTTTTTGAAAAAGGGTAATTTTATGTGTACTCTTACAAGATTTTAAAATTCAGGATTTATCTCCATAAAATTTTAATTATTAAATATATCTCTCTACAGTTTCAAAATATGCACATATATTCCTATTAGTTTACTATCGTTAGTTGACCATTAAATTTTGACATTTTGGACCGTTATATTCTTATAAAAATCTACAATTTATGATTCACGTAGAACGCAAGAAAAATTAGAATGAAAATAAATATTACAATTGATGAAGAATTTTAAATATAATTCAGAGTGGAAGAGTCATTTCATTAAAAACAAAAGTCAACTTTAGCCGGTCAATAACGAAAAATGATATATTTGTAAACTATATAACTTTGGAGAGTTATACATGATAAACAAAACTTTGTAGGGATAAGTATATAATTTTATCACTTTATAGATATACATATGCAATTAACCGGTTCTTAAATTTTCAGAGATGCGAGTTAGAAATTGAGAATTTTTATCTTTGATTAGTCACAGAAGTCTGACGTGACAAAAATTTTACAATTCTTCTTCTGATATCTTCTAATTTCACGAAAAATGAAATTTCAAAATCACCTCCACTTTTTTTTTTTTTTTTACCAAAAAAATCTCTCATAGGAGTTTGATTTTAATAGGCTAAATACTCCTATGATGCTTTATATTCTTTATCTTATTGAGTGTAAAGTAGTTTATAATGTCAATTTCTATCAACAAGAGTATAAAAGTAAAGTTTATTCACATAATTTAGTTTTTCCAATAGTGAACTAAAATTGTGAATGATAAAATTTGAAATATTCTAAGATACAAACCGAACAAAAATATTCGAATTAATTACGTTGTAATTCAACTGTAGGATAACAATTCTATGAAGTCAATTCTTTGCAGGGATTTTAAATTGGGGTAAACTTCAAATATCCCCTGTGATTTCACATTTTCTCATTTTAGTACCTTATGATTTAAAGTGTATCAAGTTAGCCCTTGTGGTTTCACACTTTCTTACTTTAGTGCTATGTTGTTTAAAGTGTATCAAGTTAGTACCCTGTGATTTTATTTTTCTCTTTTTATTATCCATTTCACCAATTTTTTTCATTAAATCAGTGACAAAGTTAAAACTAACGGGTACTAAAGTAAATATTCGATAAACTTAAGTAGAGTATCTGTCACGCCCCGGATTGCACGTTCTCCGGGCACACCGACAAATCCGCCGTATAAAAAAATTTTTTTCCTATATACGAAGCGATAGCTGTACTTGTAAAACATACAATACTACAAACAGTAGTATAGAGCTATTCGAATAAAACTGGTAAAAACAGGAACAAGTTCCATATACATACATACGTTCAGGTACACAAAAGTTCGCCTAGCGAGATACAACCAGTATGTATAAGAAACTCCAAAAACTAGCACTACCTGCAGCTGGTAACCTCACGAACAGCAGTAACTAGGAAAAGCTCTAACTAGCAACGCCCTTGCCGCGGTCAGTCTCCGAAGAAGCAGCAGCCGGAACAGCAAGCTCTGCAAAAATAGGGTAACAACTGGGCGTGAGAACTACTATAAAAATAAGTAGTCCTCAGTGGGTACCGCCCTAAATATCATCGGTCTACCCACTAAGTCTACAGAAGGGAGCAAGGATAGTAGAAAAATACTAGAATAAATCTACAGCTAAATGCCATTATACTATAATGCTCTACCACTAATCATCTGTAGAAAAATAGATCCTGACCCAATCTCACTAGGGACTGTAAGCATACCCGTCTCAGGAACTGTGAACACATTCGTCCCGCCCGATTGAGACTATACAGCTACCTCCACACAAACGGTCCGTGGAGAGCAAGTCCAACCTGCACGAACGACACTAATGCGAAAGCACAACGCCCATCTCCGGAGTGGCACTCGTGGGAGCTACCCAACCGAGTATGCAGCGTATCTCTGTCGAGCTCAATCAGGCTCTCATAAGCCAATGTCAAGTAAGGCAGGTCAACCACCAATAGGTCACGTGCCTTCGGCACAATCTAACGCCGAAACGGCGATATGGGTCAACCGTCAACCCCAACGGCATTCGACAATCCGGAACAGTCTGAACGCTACTGTAAAAATACACTCGGCATCCCAGCACGAGCGTAACTGAAATCTAAACTACTTGGGGTATCCACCACGCTGATACTGTGGCGATACAAAATAACAACGGCTTCTAGAGATAAATCAGGTAGTTTAAACATGTGACAGGTTCAAATCGCATGTTTTCTCCTAAGTCATATCCAAGTACAACATGTGCAAGTAGATTTAGTAACTCTAGGCTCCAATTCAGATTCTACAGTTAAACATGCGAAAATCTATGAATCGAGCAATTAGAATATGCAAAAACAACTATAACGACACATGCCGACTATCTCTATATACTTAGAAGACAAACCGCCGATTAACCCACCTCGATAGCTAAACCAACACCGGCGCGACGTCGAAACGGCGAAATCACATGCTCGCTCGGCCTCCCCATGCAGCCACCACAACGCTCGTGTGCTCAAACAGCTCTGCGGCGCGACGTCGGCGACGAAACAAATCCACATGAGCTCCTCCGCATGCTCGGATCAAGTCTAGAGAGAAAGAGGAGAAGAAACCAGCCAAAAAACTCCCCTTAGCTTCTCTCTACGAAGCTATGTAGTAAGGGGAAGAGTGGGTAATACGTACGACGCATAAAAAGTCATTTCTGTCCCTCACCTACCCCCGTGTACCGGTACACGTGCACCTGTACCGGTACAAAAGGCAACCCGAGAGCAGCTGTTCGCCAATCAAGCGAAGTGTACTAGTACACCTCTGATGCTGTACCGATACAGAAAGTGTACCGGTACAACCCTGATGTCATACCGGTACAACAAGCAGAAAATCTGCAATTCGCAGATTCCAATGCTAACACTTGCTCTCGCGTCTCCGCTGAGTCCGTTTTGCGTCTATTTCGCGCCAACGAGACTCGGACTTGTCCCGACACCCTCACAGCGTGTCGACAAGCCGTGAAAAGCTGAACACCAGGGATACTACAGTATCTGAAGTTTTTTGTATATAATTTAATGAAATATTAACGGAAGAAAAAAAAAATAGTAACAAAGTTAAAACTAAATAGTACTAAAGTAAATATTCGATAAAGCTAGATAGGGTATCTAAAGTTTTTTGTATATAATTTAATGAAATATAAACAGAGGAGCCGACGAAAAGAAAAAAATGAAACCACATAGTACTAAATTGATGCACTTTAAATCACATGGTACTAAAGTGAGAAAGTGGGAAATCACAGGGTATTAAATTGATACACTTTAAATTACAGGGTACTAAAGTGAGAAAGTGGGAAATCACAGGGTATTAAATTGATACACTTTAAACAACAAAGTACTAAAGTAAAAAAGTGCAAAACACACGGGTGGTATTTAAAGTTTTCCCTTTAAATTATGCGAACAAAATAGGCACTAATTAGAGAAAATAATAATAAAAGTATTTTTTTAAAGGTAATTAAGATGAAATAGATGAAGGCCGTTTTGCATAAAAAATCTATTGATTTTTAATCCACTAGATATTGCACCACATCATCCTGTATGACCGTTGTATTTTAGACTTTTTTTTCAGTCTCACGTATGGGTGGTAATTCAGCTCGCATTTCGCGAGTTAGCTCATGTTCGACTCAAATGAGCTTGAGATCGAATCGTTTATTTAATAAATGAGCCGAACACGAGCTGAACTGAATTTTTCAGTTCGTTTAGTAAATGAGCCGAACACGAGGTGGGATCAGCTGCTCATATTCGGCTCAATAACCGCTCGAATACATATATTTTATATTTATATAATTTATATTTTTTCTATTTATATATATAGATGACTAATTATATATATTTTTAATCTTTTTAACTTACTGCTTTGTGTTCAATTCATTAATAAACGAGTCAAACATGAGCTGAATTTTTCAACTCGAGAGTTCTTGTCTGGCTCGTTTATAAACGGGCCAACCCCGGCTCGCTTATGTCCAGGCTTGTTTCCACCCCTAGGCCCACCAATTTTGGATGCCCAAACTTGGGAATGAAACCGTTGGTGGGCCCATCTCTAATGAACACTCGTCCGGAGCCCACGTGGCCTGATTTGTATGGTCAAAAGGAGGAAAGAGACATTAATGAGGGATTGGGCCAAAATCGAAAGTAAAGTTGCAAAAGTCAACAACACCATTAAACACTCCAATCCTTTGCCCTGGCAACAACCGCGTCCCGAATACGAAACATTGCCGGCAGCCGATTATGCCCAATAATCGATCTGAATCGAATGTCAGAATTTTGGATTACATTATTGAACATTAACTATGAAATGAGGCGTAAGTAGGAATTTCAACGAGACGGATTCTGAACGAATAGATGTTTAAAAACTCTGTGCATAAATGTGACAACCGAGTACGAAACTCAAACCAGAACATGATTAAAAATTCAAAATTCGAATTCAAAACAATCATTTTTCTATACCATATCTTAAAATATATTATATCAAAATATAAACTTTTTTTTTGTGATAGCACGCTACCTGCTTCATTTATTTCATTTAGAAATTTAGAAATAAACTTAGCAAGAAATGTGAATCAACTATGATTCGAACTTGGGTCTCGAGTACCAACCACCAAACCCTTTGCCACTTGTTTTAGGAACGGTCGGTTCAAAATATAAACTTAAATATAATATTTATCATTCATATACAATATATATAACAACGTGAAATATTTTCCAGTTTGGGTTCGTATCGGATAAAGACAGTCGAATCTATATCCATCAGATTTTTTTTTTCATTTCTTTTACCAATATGCGAAATCATATTTGTTTATCATCGAAATCTCCATAAAAATTTCGAATATCCGTATTCATGCGCCTCCCTCGACGTAAGCTAATCATGATGGATCGTGTAAGAATATGGAAAACCATGCACGTACGCTCGGACGGGATAACCCTGGCCGTTGATCTATAGGCGCGCTACCCAATATCTTCAAACGAACGGTTATGATCGCAACCTAGAGCCACCCAAAAAAAAAAGTATGTATGCATGGGTTTCACGTATTGATTGGGCCAAAGCGAGCCTAGCTACGCTTACATACGTACACCGATCACATGAGGCTACGGACGCAACGGTCCAAAATTCACAGTGGCCACGCCCCCACAAACATTTGGCCCCACTCGCAACGGCTACATTTTTTAAATGTTATTATTCGAACGGATAACATGGAGTTTAGCGTAGAGGACATGTACACAAGCCATGATCTGTCTCTATTATTATTATTATTATTATTATTATTATTATTATTTTATATCTTGAAACTTGAACACTGCTTATTATCTGTTTTGAGATAGAGATGGGAAAAATAGATTGAAAATAGGGATCTTATATAGGCAAAAAAAACAGCAAAATATATATTTTACATTTTGTGCACTCAGATATGCCAAAATTTTAGGGGATATGTATGTCACAGTATTAATGGTAAGAAGATCAATTATTAATGGTTTAATTCTTGGAGGCATTTTGGATTTAAGCCATTTTGACAAGAAGATCCCACGCGTATATCTGAGTCAGCGCACGCGAATCACAGCCAACTGCGTCGATGGGCGCTTTCGATTAAGTGGTCGATCTAACTAGCTCTCTCTCTTCGGTATAAAACCAACGCAGATCCTGAGACGGGTCTCCCATTTTTCATCCAATTTCTTGGCGAATCGGAGCAGATTCGGGACGAACTATTCACTTAACGCCTCATTGTAGGCATAGCGAGACAGGAACGCATTTTTAACGGATCGAAGCCTCATTTTTTGAGATAGATTTGAAGTGGATTATATATTTTTATATTTTTTTATTCCTACTTACCGCCTCACTCGGGAAGAATCGGGGCAGGAGCTCCATCAACATGGAGCCATTTGCATCCCTACTCTCCCTCGATCCCACTAGGATTGAGGAAAGTGGGAAATAATTGTAAATGCAATTGGATATAATTATAAATGTGATATAATTTGTGTGGTAGTAATTATAAACTGTATGCAGGTGAAAATGTAAAGAATTATAAACAAATACATATCTTTTTTGGTTGGAAGTTTGTAACTATAAATATTTTATTTGGTTATATGCAGTTGGTTATTATATTTATAAATTCAATAACTTTATATATAGAAAGTTGAGATTAATTCTTGAAAGATATATATTATATATTATTATTTATATATTATTATTATATTATTTATATTATTTTACTATATATATATCTATATATTATATATGCTTGAACTGGGTTACTATTTAGGGTGAGTTGGTTCGAGTTATCCTTGGCAGGATTTACGGCATTGCCAGTATATGTGTTGGTTAAGTCACTATTGTAATATAGTCGTTAATGTGATACAAAGTCGAGCAGGATTAATTGAAATATTAACGGGAGGGGGTTCTTGTATTTGCATTTCTGATAACCCAGTTAATTAGTACGTATATGCTAATGACTTTTACCATCCACAACCCAAATTATTGAACACATGTTTTTCAATTCTCTTCGCCTTCACCCCTTCTTCGCATGCGCTTTCTCTCGCTCCTCTCTGCTGACGTTTATCTCTCTCTTCTCTCTCTCTTGTCTTCTCTCTCTCTCTCTCTCGGCGAACTATGATATATTCATATTGTGTCGGTCTCCCAATAGTAGTTCATCTACGATCTCCTTCCTCGATTGTGATTTCCGTAACAAATAATATTCATGACACACAGGGCATTTAGAGAAAATACTCTACTTTCGTATGTGGCATTACTAATTTTATAATGTAACAAACGTCATTTTATTGCTATAAACTGTAATTAGTATTAATTACTGTATTTAAACAACGCACGTATGCGTCAATAGTATTCACGCCGAAATCAGATATGGATATGGTGAGATAATTTTACTATTACATATACTCGAACAAAGGAGCCTTAGTGCATCTTTTCATTGTTTGCTACCAGTTTTTTAGCTTTGGTCAACTATTGTTTATTTTTTAACCATTGGGATTAAATACTCATAACTCGTGGTGGATCTCAGACCTATGGGGGACCATAACTCTAACGACTAATTCATCTGACTATATATTTTTTCATCCAATTGGTTAAAACTTGATGCAAAAATGTGTTTATATTAATGGTATTCTACTAATTCTATATATTATATAGAGATAGGCTTAGGAATATTGTAAAGTATACACCCAAGTGATATTGTGTGATTTTTGATTTTTAGTCCGTTGGATGAGAGATGTAGGTTGAGATGATGTGGTTAGGTGGTGGTAGTGTGTTTCGTAGGTTGATAGTGTTGGATCCAAGGAATATTAGTAATCAAAGTAGATCAATGGTAAAAAAACAAGTATCATTGGGTGATACTTTGTAAAGTATATCTAGCCCGTATCGTATATATATATATATAATATATATATATAGGTGAGTTTATCTGTGTATCGGAGAGCCGGCCTTCGCTGGGATTTCGGCTCGTTTTCGTGTTTGCGAACTTTTGAAGTCGTCGATTCGGCTACGTTAAACGTTGATCTTAGAGTATTTGAGAGTACCTGAAATAATTTATTCTTTCGATTATTTGGCTAATTGTGATCGAAATTGGGTCAAATCGACACAATTTCATGGTCGTGTGAGCGTTTGAAGTTTAACGGTTAGAATATCCAAATCAAGTAGAAATTTGAGATTCGAAAATTTTTTATACTGTATAAAACAATAGCATATGATTGTGATTTATAAATTTTAATGTCATATGATTCCTTTTGTTAAAGATTTTCATTTTCAGCCGTTGATTTTGAGCCCCTTCGTTCACTAGGCAAATGATATCGTAAAATCATAAAATTTATTTTCTAGGTACTTCAAATACTCTAGATCAAGTTTAACGGAGCCGATCGACGATTCGAAAGTCGCAACATCGAAAACGAGCTGGAAGCACGGAGGGCTCCGTGCTTCCAATAGCATAGTAGCCTCACTCTATATATATATATATATATATGAGATAATTATGTAGCTAAGTTTACTTTTTATTTAAAGCAACTCTGTGCAACTACCGTAGTTGGAGTTGTGTGCAAATTTTAAGAAACAGTAGTTTAGTTATAATTGGGTAATCCAAGGAGCCTAAATTTGAGTAGCTTATATTACCAGATTCTTCGATGTTGTTGTCGGATCGTTGGCACTAACCATTAATCCCAAAAATTCAAGCTGTTAGAAATATGCAACCAATTCACTTAGGGGCCGTTTGGATGCATGTAGTTGCAACTGCATTGCAGTTAATTGTAACTGCATGTAAACACAAATTCTGTATTTGGTTTGATGTTATTTAACTCCAATTGCTACAGTAGGAACTGCTGAAGAAGGCCCAACTCCAGCAGTTCGAACTACGCCCAAATTGGCAGCAGATCCACCACGTCTCTTTCCTTCATTATCTCTGCCCCCTTTTCCACAATCAAGGCCCGGTTCACGACATCCCTGTAAGTCGAGAGGTTTGACGCCTGGACCAATCTGAAAATCGCAGGTCGCAAACCCACCTCAAAAATACGAGCCTTGTCCTCATCATCTCTAACCACAAAAGGAACACAGTGTAGTAATCGTGAGAACTCTCGCTCGTACTCAGCCACTGTCCTGTCTCCCTGTCTCAAGTTCCTCAGATCCCTTTCCATCTGCCTCTTCACACTCTGTGGAAAATAGGTAGTCAACAACAATTCCTTAAACCTGTTCCACGTGATAGCAGATAAATCAGCACGGGGATCCTCACGAATGTCCACCCACCACCGGTAAGCCTCGCCGTCAAGGTGGTGTGTCGCAAACCAAACTCGATATCGCTCATCGACGAAGGTATCATAGAATAGCTTCTCCATATGCATTAACCATTTCTCGACCACCCAATGATCGGCTTTCTCCCCATCAAAGATACGAGGGTTGCAGCGACGGAATTCATTCAGCCGTTCCATCATCCGTTCTCGCTCCTCAACTCCTACCATCTCTGGCAACACTGTCCCTGTCGTGGCTATATGCNTAAATAATCCAACTTTAATTGCTGAAATCTCAGATTAAAGCAACTAGAAGCAACAACTCCAAAACTATACATAACTCGTCTAATAATTGCCGAAAAAATGGAAAACGTGAGCCGATTACCTTCTCAAGCTTGCAGCGAGCTCCTTACTGGTCCAGGGCTGCAAAAATCCCTCCAAAACACTCTCTTGCACGTGCACAAAGGTGCTGCGACGCTCGCAACCAGCGAAGAACGCGCGCGGCGACGAAAACGAGCGAAATCGGCGAATTCGATGTAGAGAGAGAAAAACCCTAGAGAGAGAGAGAGAAGAAGGGAAAAGAAGCTTTCTCAGAGCTCTTGCATACTCCACTGAAGTCCCAGAGTCGTGCTGGGATCAAATAGGTAGGGATCAAGTGTGAAATTACCAAAATACCCAAGCTGCCACGATTCTGCATTGTGTACCGGTACACCATAATGGCTGTACCGGTACACCAAGCAGAAAATGCTGAGTTTCGCCCGAGCAATGCACTTTCTTGTTTCCGACATTCCGATCACTCTCAAACTTATGTGTAAACATCTTTAAACCCTTTTGAACATGTGGGAGGGTTCCAAATATCATTCCTCACTCGAACTTCGCAATTTGCTGAGGTTCAGTATACTATAATGCAATAAGTTCAGAAATCGCTTCGACGACGCACTTTCTTGTATCCAAAAGTCTAATAGCTCTCAAAATTGGCCCAAAACACCTTTACAAACAATAAAACCTGTGGGTACAAGCCACTTCTCAACCCCACTTCCCAACTTCACAATTTTTGCAAAGTTCAGGATACTACACCGGCCTACCACCACAAGGCAGGATGCTAGCCCATTTAAGCCAACAATTCACCCGGCCTACCGCCACAGGGCAGGATGCTGGCCCATTTAAGCCAACAATCCCCCTTCCAGCACCTGCACACATTTACAGCATGCGGGAATCGAATCTGTGACCACTAGCTCTAATACCACTTGTCGGATCGTTGACACTAACCATTAATCTCAAAAGCTTGAGCTGTTAGAAATACGCAATCAATTCACTTAAAGCGTACAAATACAGCGCCTACGGGTCTCGATTGTGACTCGGCCTACCCGGCCTCATGCTACTTCGAACATGACTCGGCCCACCTAGCCTCACGCCAGTTCGAACGTGACTCGGCCCAACCCGGCCTACTGCCACAGGGCAGGATGCTGACCCATTTAAGCCAACAGTTGTAGCTCATAGATTAATTGGCTAAGTTTGCTCTTTGATAAATATTTCTTGCAACAACATTGTATGTAGTTTTATCATTTTATGATAGTGTAAATTGCTCCTGTGGTTCTCAATCTATGAGGTGGGGGGCATTTTAGTCCTCAAACTTTAATTGTTATAATTTCTAACTCAAACTTTCAGAATTATTACAAATAAATCTTATAATTAAATTTAATTTAGTAAATATTGATATTGTCGCTAATATAAAAATATAGCAGTGTTGTGATTGATGATATGCCAATAATGAAGACGTCACATACATTTGGTCCTCAAAACTATGAGATAGGTGGTACTTTGGTCCTTTAATTTATTATAATTTCTGGCTCGAACTTCCAGAATTATTACAATCAAATTCTATAACCAAATTTAGTTAAAAAAAATTTTTTTTTGAGGGAAATCGCTCGAGAGCGAAAATTTATTTAAATAAAATAAGACGATACAGAAATAAAAAAAAATCCTCAAAAGATAGTTAATTAACTAAATATTATTGATATGTGACTGTAGAAGGAAAGCAGTGTTATGTGTAGTATCCCTGGTGTTCTGCAGCTCGTGTGATTTCAACATTTGAGGCTTGTCGACACATCTGGAAAGTTTTGGGACCAGTCGGAGTCGTTTTGGCGCGAAATGAACGCAAAAAGGACTCGACGCGAGGCGAGAGTAGAGTTCTGACGCTGAAATCCGTAAAGTGCAGGATTTCAGTGTTGAGTACCTGTACGGTATCGGGCTGGTACCGATACCCTGTGTGTGAGCTTGTGGGCTGAGAGGCCGAGTACCGGTAACCAAATCGGGTACCGATACTCCAGCTGTCTTTTGAGTTGGTAAAAGGGTATGGTGGTCATTTGTGGTGGTGGTTATCCACGCTACCTACTCCCTTATATTTATCCACCTGAGAGAGATTAATTATCTCATGCTCATCTCTCTAGTTTTAATTGTGTGCTTGGTGGAGGCTACGGCTTGAGCTCGGATCAACGTCAACGTTGCGCCGGGAAGCCGTTAGAGAGCGTGGACATCGCAGTTGCGCCGTTGGAGGCCGGGCGAGCGCGTGTTTTTTCTTCTCTCGACTTCTCGCCGTTGTTGGACTAGCTTTTCGAGGTGGGTTGAAGTTTACCGAAATCGCCGGAATACCTCCTAAGTTTTTATATCGTCAACATGTATAATGTATTTATTTTCTTGCTATATAGTACTCGAATTCATGGATTAAGCTTAAAATCTGAATTTGGAGTTAAGTAGTAGTAGTATAATTTTATATGTTGGATTTGAAATTGACTTAGGAGAAAATTGTAGATCCTACAATGTCATTTTCTGAAAACTACCAGATTTAGCTTTAGAAGCTGTGGTTTGATTGTATTGCCGCAGTTTGTATGCGGTAGATATTCAGATTAGTGTAGGATGGGTTTACGCTCGTGCTGGGATGCCGAGTTTATTTTTACAGTAGTGTATAGACTGTTTCGGACTGTCGGGTACCGTCGCGGTTGACGGTGGACCCAGATTTCTGTATTTGCATCAGATTATGTCAAGGGCACGTGAGCTTTGATTGTTAGACTCATTTGCTTTAATTATAGCCTGTGAGAGCCTGATTGAGCTCAGTAGAGACACGCTTGGATACTCGGTTCGGTAGCGCCCACGAGTGCCACTCCGGAGTCAGGCTTTGTACTTTTGCTTTGTTGTCGCAGCAGTCCTGTTTGGACGGTGCTTTAGGATCGGCCACCTCAATGGTGGTGCGCGGTATAGCTCGGTGCTTTAGGATCGGCCACCTCAGTGGCGGTGTACGGTATAGCTCGGACGCAGGCGGGACGGGCCTGTTGGCAGTCCCTTGACAGTATAGTCGTTGTTGCAGGGGATGCATATCTACAGATAATTAGACTTGGTTTGTCACGTCCCGCTATCGCCAATTTGGTCGATCCGGGCCCGTACACAGACGCCGAATGAACAGCACCTCCTCTGTTCGCCCAAGGCTCAACAACAACGAATACATGTATTAAGAAATAAACAATTCCCAGAATCACATTTCAATATACATGACTTGCACGATAGCAAGCAACAAACACAAGTGATAGTAAAGCTAGCTAAACATAATATTTCACTGTAATTTAAAACTTTAAACTAACCTGCATAACTGAAACATTTAATTATTTACATGCACTTTATTACATTCATNATTGAATGTATTTAGCCACTCCAATTCCATTCTTATCTATTCCCACATTTCCAAAACCTGTCACTTGGTGTTCTCAAGCCTCTAGTTAAGTTTGGAAACACTTAATTTCCATTTTAGCGTTATTGTGACCACTTTGATCACAATTAGCTTCTAATCAAGTTTCAGCCTATTACATGGTTAGTGATAGTATAGTGGCATATAGCTGTAGAGTTTTACCAACTTCCTTTACTATCTTTCTGCATACTTTCTGTAGACTTAGTGGGTGAGCCATTGAGGTCGGTAGCGGTACCCACTGAGGAATACATCTTCTTACAGTAGTTCTCACATTCGGTTGTTGACCCTTTGTTGCGGAGCCTTCTTCTGCGGCTGCTACTGTTGCCGATACTGATCGTTGAAAGAGAGTTGTGAGCTAGATCCCTTCCCTGGTTGCAGTACTAGAGTTGTACCAGCTGCAGATAGTTTTGGTTTCTAGTTCATGTACATACTTATGCTGTTACTCGCTGGAATAAAAGATGTTGTATCAGGGAGACTTTGTATGTATGGTGAACCTGATGTTTATTTATATACAGTTCAGTTTAGTAGCTCTATACTACTAGTTGTACTTTTATATGATTACAGATACAGGTACAGCTATCGCTTCGTATACAGAGGAAATTTTTTTGTATACGGCCGGTCTATTGGCATGCCCGAAGAAACGTGGTAATTCAGGACGTGACATTGTGATTGATAATACTGTCAATAATTAAGATGTCACATTACTTTTATATCAGCGATACGTTAATATTTAATTAACGAAATATGATTATGAGACTTCATTACAACAATTCTAAAAAATTCAAACAAAAAATTACAGCACATTAAAATTTGAGGACTTATATACCACTTGCTCATAGTTTGAGGATCAAACGTGAGATTTACCCTATTGTGATATTGAACAATACTATTAGTACACTCCAAAGAAGAAGGAAAAGAGTTTAGAATATATAAGTCACATTTCCTACGTGGCATGGCGCAGCCCATCACAATTTGAGATTTTTGCATCCCATCATAGTTTATAAAAAGTTAGTTCTTTATTTTGTAATTTTGTTTCAAACTGAGGTATTTGATTGGCTAAATATAGCTTATGTCGGGTGACTCTTACACAAAACATTTTCTCTATTTCATTCTCTCAATCCAAAGACTATTATTTTAAAATTTTTAGCATCCAGAATTCTTTTTAAAGTCATAGAATATATATAAATAGGAGGCTTTTACTCAAAAACCGTTCACTACTATTTAAAAATTTTGAATTTACTATTTATTTTTCAAAATATCCTTCAAAATTTCAAATCTTATAAGTAAATTCTAAGGATAGGAGTATATTAATTTGAAGAATTTTTTTTGTAATTAATAAGAATATTTTGGTCTACCAAAAATATATTAGTTACCTTTAAAATTTTAATAAATATAAATTAAAATACCATATGCTGATTGGTCACGGATACGATCCGACATAAACGCGGCACATCATAAAAATGGATGTACATATCTTTGTCCTCACAGAATAAATAAGTATCTTCGTACACTATTAATTACTAATTAGTTAATTAGTGTGATGATAAATTTTAATATGTCATGTACCAAAATTTGTTGATATTACACAAAGAAAGTTATTTTAAGGGAAAACTTCAAAAACCGCCCTATGGTTTCATAGTTCTGACTTTGGCCCCCTGTGGTTTAAAATGTATCAAATTGCCCCCATGTGGTTTTGTTTTTATCTTTTCGATAGCTTTTTCGTTAATATTTTATTAAATTATATCAAAAAACTTCAGATACCCATCTAGATTTATCAAATATTCACTTTAGTACCCTTTAATTTTAACTTTATCACTGATTTAAGAAAAAAAAATAATGAAATTGATATGAAAAAGAAAAAAAAGAAACCAAAGGGGGGCAAATTGATACATTTTAAATCACAGGGGGGCAAAGTGAGAAACAACGAAACCACATAGGGGGTTTTTGAAGTTTTCCCTTATTTTAATTCATTTCCTACTAGATTATTATGAACATTTTCTTATGCATTATTGTATGGATTATTAATTTCTTTATCAATCAGGGAAAACTTCAAATACCTCCCTTGTTGTTTCGTAGTTTCTCACTTTAATACTATGTGGTTTAAAGTGTATCAAGTTAGCACCCTGTGATTTCGCACTTTCTCACTTTAGTATGGTTTAAAGTGTATCAAGTTAGTATCATGTATTTCGCACTTTCTCACTTTAGTACCCTGTGGTTTAAAGTGTATCAAGTTAATACTCTGTGGTTTTATTTTTATATGAAGTTAGTACATTGTGGTTTTATTTTTCTCTTTTTATTATCGATTTTGGAGTATTTTTTTCATTAAATCAGTGACAAAGTTAAAACTAAAAGGTACTAAAATATATATTCGATAAACCTAGGTAGAGTATCTGAAGTTTTTTTGTATATAATTTAACGAAATATTAAACCACATGGTACTAAAATGAGAAAGTGTGAAACCACAAGTTATTAACTTGATACACTTTAAACCACAGGGTACTAAAGTGAGAAAGTGCGAAATCACATGATACTAATTTAATACACTTTAAACATAAAATACTAAAGTGAAAAAGTGCGAAACCACATAGAAATATTTGAAGTTTTCCTTGTCAATTAATTGAAGGGATGGGATCTGATTGAAAATTCAAAATGAAAATCGAACCCGCTAAAAAATTTGGAAGCACTGTTTCTCGTTTTCAAATTTTATAACATGTCATATTTAGGGCTGGCAAACGAGCGAGCCGGCTCCCGTTCGACTCGTGTTCGGCTCGATATTCGGCTCGCTCGAGCTCGACTCGAAATTAGGCTCGCTCGAGCTCGGCTCGAATTAATTTCAAGCCGAGCTTGAGCCTAGATTTAAGCTCGAAATTAATTTCAAGCCGAATTTGAGCTTACATAAGCTCGCTCGAGCTCGGCTCGTTTCCACCCCTAGTCATATTCAATGCAAATTTAATTTTTTATATATTATATAATATAAAACAAGTTCGGGTTGGATATATATATATATATATATATATAGAGTGCGTCTGGGTGCTTTTGGAAGCACGGAGCACTCCGTGCTTCCAAGTTGTTTTCGATGTTGAGACTTTCGAATCGACGATCGGCTCCGTTAGACTTGATCTAGAGTATTTGAAGTATCTAGAAAATAAATTTCGCAATTTTTCAATATCATTTGCCTAGTGATCGAAGGGGCTCAAAGTCAAATAATTTTAATGGCCGTAGTCAGCCGTTTGCAAGTTTAACGGTGTAGAAATATCCAAATCACGAAAAATTTTGATAGAAAGTTCTTTATACTATATAAAATAAGATCAATATCTTTGATCTAAAATTTTAATGTCATATTATCACGTTTTGTGAGATTTTTATTTTCAGCCGTTGATTTTGAGCCCCTTCGTACATTAGGCAAATGATATCGAAAAATTACAAAATTTATTTTCTAGATACTTCAAATGCTCTAGATCAAGTTTAACGGAGCCGATCGATGACTCGAAAGTCGCAACATCGAAAACGACCTGAAAGCACGGAAGGCTTCGTGCTTTCAGAAGCATAGTAGCCTCACTCTATATATATATATATATATATATATATATATATCATAAGTAAATGCATGTGAATCTTTTGGATTTTCAGTTTTTTATACCCACAACTGAAACCATAGCTATTTGGCGTCAGTTAAAAACTAAATCCGTTACATTCGGATTTGAATTTGGATAAAATCTGGAGTCTCCATACCTTTTGCATTCTTAGTTGGGTTTTAAGATATGATACCAAACACAATTCAGATTTTCATATTAATGTCACGCCTTCTTTTTTGGATGGAATTCTCGCTTCTCCAGAAATGCTATACAAATGGATCGATTAGTTAATTGGGGTCTGTCTAATAAAAAAATATACTATGTAGTCCTCTTTTTAGGACTTTTTTAATTTTGTATTGCCTCATTTTGTTTAAATAAATTTTTGCTCTCCGCGATTTCCCTCAAGAAAAAAAAAATATTAATCCCTAATCCTCTAACCCAATTGTTAGTAAAGAATATTTCACTTTAATGATTTATAATAAAAAAATAATTTGTTGCTGGAGTAGTGGAGTACCATAAATTTTAACATCACATAAGTAATGAACTCAAAACTATTAATTAGTACTAATCACCTAATCAACTAGTATATAATAATGATCTACCTAAGTGGAGGTTGATTTTTGGTTATAGATTGAGCAAATGAATAAGTAGCGATGAGCGCCTTCGATCAACCAAAATGTATCCATATGACATAAAAAATTGATCCAAATTAACGACACAAAAAAAGATTTTTCAACAACAGATATTCGATCCACATAGAACATATACTTAACCAACCCGTCGCTATAATGTTAGACTCAGTTTGGTATAAATCAAGAACAACGAAAGTTATCATTGCTATTCCGTTAAACACCGTAAAAAAAACAAGAATGACAATTTTGATCAAACCGCATTATTTTAAGTAATTTTAGAATAATCCGAAAACAACTATTCTACTTTTTTTTTTAGAGGAATACGATTTTTTTGTTTTTTTTGTTTTTAGAAAAAGATAGCATACTACTCATTTCGTTTATTTCTTTTAAAAATAAATTTCGTTGAAAATATGAAGCAACAAGCTAGACTTCAAACTTGAAACCTCGGATATTTGCCACTTGCATGCGCCAGGGACAATTATTATTATTATTGTTAATATTATTAGTACTACAACGACTATTAATGATTGTATTATATTATATTATATTATATTATATTTATTATTTTCATAAATTTATATTATACGTTATCCTATAATATACCATATAATATAAAATAAAATATTATATAAGATAATAAATATATTAAATATATAATGTTCTAAAATATTTGTCTTTTATTATTTTTATTTATATATATTATTTTTGAAGTATATATTTTCATGTATTTTTATTGAAGTATGTTATTATATAATAATATCGAAGTATTTTATATAATTGACTATAATTGTATAATATATACTATTTTAATTATTTTATATTTTATGCTATATTATTTTTTATATGCAAAAAATATCAAATCGAACACAAATTTTTCTTTTTTTCCTACATCCTAGAATAGTAAATTATCTCAAAAATACTACTTATATATTTGGGAAAACTTCAAAAACCCCCCCTGTGGTTTCCAACTTTCTCACTTTAGTACCCTGTGGTTTAAAGTGTATCAATTTGCCACCCTGCGGTTTTGTTTTTATTTTTTCTATAGCTTTTTTCTTAATATTTCGTTAAATTATATGCAAAAAAACAACAGATATCCATCTAGATTTACCGAATATTTATTTTAGTACCCTTTAATTTTAATTTTGTTACTGATTTGAGAAAAAAATAATAATAAAATTGATAAAAAAAGAAAAAAGGGAAACCACAGGGAGGCAAATTGATACATTTTAAACTACAGGGTACTAAAGTGAGAAAGTTGGAAACCACAGGGGGGTTTTTGAAGTTATCCCTATATATTTCTTCAAACATTATTTCATTACGCAACCTTATTAAAAAAATAATATTATTCTTTTACTCTTATGCAAGGCGAAAATATTTAATAGAATATTAATTAATTTATTATTCCTGTTTGTAATATATATATCTATAATACAGAGTGTAGGAAACTTTATGAGAAACTAGATCGTACCCGATTTGTAAGCGGCGATCATTGCTCGTGGTTCGTCCTCGTTCGTGATCTGCAAGAAGACGGGACGTTTCGAGTCTAATTTCCTTATCCCCGGAGATGGAGCCGTTACAGACAATTGGATTAGGATTAGACCGGAACTCCCGTATGTTACATATTTATATATAACTTAATGTAAGGATGTTAAATCACATTCGTCCATCAAGGACGTGTCCAGATACATCATAACCGTAAGATCTAAAATATCTTTATAAATCGACTTAAATAAATTGACCTATCTTTATGGATCGCCTTAAATACATCACATGGGTCACATCCAACACAAAGAACATAGTTTTGATTCAAAAGTCTAGGATTTTTGTCTCTTGGTGAAGCTTCTCAATCATCTTCTTCTTCTTTGAGAAAGAAATTAAGCTCGGCAATGGCCAACAATTAATAATTGTGCATCACTTTAATAATGGAAGCATGCACATATGCATGTGTTGTGGTCACTTCCTCTCCATGAACTTTAATTTAGTCCCACCACACCACATTACTTTATATAGCTAGCTATTAGTGTTTAATTATTGTCCTTTTCTCTTTGCTAGCTTGGTCCCATCAGTTCGAGAAAGTCTAAAATACGTTAGTTATATTGCTGATTATTGATGTACTCAATTAATAAGATTTATTTTTTTTCCTGGAGGGTTCACCCATTTTATTATTGTTATTAGAAAAATATTTTTATTATATTTACAGTAAAAAATAGGAATGTGATTGACTGGTTATTAATGATATAGTGAAAGTGTTACATAGTAGACTTTCTCAAACAGCCCCAACTTCAAAAAAAAAAAAAAAAAAAAAAAAAAAAAAAAAAAAAAACAAAAAGGAAAAATAAAAGCTGGGACATGGGCCACCACGTCAGCTGTGGACCACCNGAGGGTTCACCCATTTTATTATTGTTATTAGAAAAATATTTTTATTATATTTACAGTAAAAAATAGGAATGTGATTGACTGGTTATTAATGATATAGAGCAAGCCTTCCGTCGCTGCTTTAAGATTCGTTCGCTATATGTGATGAACTATAAAAAAAAAAAAAAAAAAAAAAAAAAAAAAAAAGAGGAAAAATAAAAGCTGGGACATGGGCCACCACGTCAGCTGTGGACCACCAATGAGAAGCTCTCTATTAATTCTATGGAAAACCCTAGTTTCGTGCTAGTTCCGCATAGCACTAGCTATTATCTCATCTTTCAACTTTCAAGTACTAAAAAGTTACCGTTGTGTTCTTAATGAGACCTGATCTTAAACTGACATATTGTAACATATTTAGGGACGTCAATAGTTACGAATATTCGAAATTTTATTCGAATCCGAATCCAAGCCCGAATAAAACGGATATATTCGATGCTAAATGGATATGAATTCGGATATGGATATCAAAAATAGAAACCCGACAGATATGGATTCGGATATGGATTTTGACCGTACCCGATCCGAACCCGAATTTATTTTGTATTATATATAATATATATATAAAAATTTGATATTATATTTGAATTTATATTTTAAAAATTAAGATTTAATATAATATATTTTGAAATATTGAAAAAAGAAATAATTGTTTCGGATTCAAATTTTCGGGTTCGGGTTCAGGCTCGGATCTCGGGTTTGGAGTCAGGTTCGGATTCGGATTTTTAATAATCCGCCCCGAATCCGACCCGTTGACAACTCTAAACGTATTTGATATTTTTTGAAAAAAACTATTTATTATGTAAATTTTGAACACTTCCTAAATTAATGCTTTATAATAAAATTTAATGCCAAGATTGTCAACATGCAATTCAACTGGGGAAGCCGCTATAGGCTTGTTTGCTTGGGTAAAAATGGAAAAGGTTAAAGTTATTTTCGACCGTAAATTTGATTTGCCGTAATAAAAATACGGTCGAAACTCGAGTTACCCGAAAAAGCATAATTAATTTTGGCCCATAACTTGAGCCGAAATCAATTATGGTAAAAAAAGGTGAAAGAAAAATTAATAAAATAATATAATAGATAATACTAGTTATAATTAGATATATTTAATTATGTTACTAATTACTCTTTTATTTAATTTATATATTTAAAATGTAATAAAAGTTGATTAGTTAAGTTTTAATATTTTTTATTTTCGCTTATACATTTAGCATTTAATGAATATATACTTTTTATATATTTTGGAAGAGAGGTAGTTTCAATATTTTTTAAAAAATTCAGATTGAATTTATAAAATCTAAAAAATTAATTTATTTTTATAAAAATTAAAATTTAATAAATTTTTTATGCGAAAAGGCCTTTGTTTTTTTTGGTTTGAATACATCTTTATGTATTTATTTAAAATATAAGTTGATGGTTGAATTAAAAGTATATAATCATTAATTACAGAGACTGTATGATTTTGGTATTAATGGGGCGGAAATTAGATGTGGACACATGTCATATAGCCATTCACTTGGGCCAGCTTTAAAACACCTCACCTCCACATCTTCGCATCTCTCTCTCTCTCTCTCTCTCTCTCTCTCTCTCTCTCTATCTATATCCATATCCACTACTATTCCTGCTGCATATATCAAGAGAGAGAAAGAGAGACTAAAATTGGGATATTTTTAGATAGATACAAATACACTCGTTTACTATACTTTTTCAGCGATAAGATATGCGGATAAATGATCAATTTTCTTTAGACATGATTGAGACTGTTTGACCATCCTACAAATCAAGTGATGTAATGTTACCTGTTACTCCAAAAATAATTCGCACGGTCCAAGTTTTAAGTGACTCGACCACAACAGCAAAGTTAATTTGACCGAATTTGACTCGGAGTACTCCAGGACATTTGCGTCGCAAAATCTGGTTGAGTCGAGTCGAGTCAAGTCTGATGCCCCCACACACTCTTCTTTTGGCGTATAGATTGTGCAAATTAACGATCGACTTGACTTACGCCCAAGCGCTAGATGAGTGTGATTGATTTGCTTGCACGCACATGCAAAGTGATCAGGAACTATAACACATGAAACTCATGCAAATGTGTCAAATTAATGATTGGAAAACAAGCTCATGAATGTTGCATGTTGTGAATGCGTTAGCAAACGCAAGCCCTTACGCATGTTTTTTGTACCCACTTCCTCTCCATCACGACAAAATTGACTCAATTTTATGGTAACATCTTATCGGCCACTTTTCTAGAGTTTTTTTTTTTTTTTGTTTTTTTGTTTTTTTTTGTTTTTGGGCCCCATCACACCACAAAATTAGCCAAGTTTTGCGGCATGATCAGAACATATATATATATAGAGAGAGAGAGAGAGAGTAGGGCTAATGTACTATTAGGAGCACATTAGTTCTTATGATTCTAACTGTTTGATTATTTATTAATTAGGATGAGAGAGAAAAGAGAAATTATAGAAAATATAAAAAGAAGAAAAATTGAGACACTTAATTTCTTTCCATTTTCTCTTCTCTCTCATCCTAACAACTATATATAAAAATTGATGGATGGTTAGGAAGTTAGGAGCACAAGAATTCTCTCTCTCTCTCTCTCTCTCTCTCTCTCTCTCTCTCTATATATATATATATATATATATATATATATATATATATATTTCCCGCTTTAGTGGCTTTATTTGTTATCTTTTCTAGCTATTTTAGCAAGTTTTAGGGTGAACAAAAACCCTAAACCCTTTCAAGGAAGAAGTTGTTGCGCGCATCGTGTGTATAAACGTGTTTTAGAGAAATCAAAGCCTGCATATTAAAGTTTATGAATTTTAAACATTAATCAACTTCTTTTAAACCAAATTATGAGTCTTTTTCTACCATTAATTTTTAAGATATTTGATACTTACATAATAATTTTCAAAATTTATAGGTATTTTATATGAGGCTGTTGAAATTACTGTACATTTATTGAATTTTTATTGTAGTGACGTAAAAGTGTAGGCAATATACGTACTCTCTTCAAACCTTGTGTTGTTAGGATCTCCACGTGGCCCATCGAAGGATAATGAAATTATTGCCTAGATCTAGTCCATGATGTTAACCGTGGACCATCTAGGGATTTTTTTTTCTTTTTTTTTTTTCTCCTTATGAACTTTTACAAATCAAAAGCATGCATACTATATTCTCACCTTTTCCAAGTAGTATTTTTTGGTTCTTAAAAAAATAATTTAAATTAAAATATAAGAGGAGACAGACGATAAATGATTGAGTCCAAGCATTGTGAACCAGTTGCACTGGGTGCAGAGAATTACTTTTAATCGTTGAAATCTCACATGCATAGCCCCCCATGTGGAGATATTATTGCATGGTCCACGGTGTACTACAGAAGTGCTATGAAAAGATTTTAAGCCGTTAGAGCTGATCTAAAACTGTGAAACAATCGCTATATTCTAAAAATTTAAATTTGTAAAAAATAATATTTTTATATTTTTATATTTAACATTCTCTTTTATATATGTTTGGGTTTAAGACTTCTTGATATAACTATAATGAATTTGAATTAAATGTGAGAAAATTAATTATACTAAAAGCCTAGCGTGATTTGAACTCTGTACCTACTGCTCTGATACTACGTAAAATGATATGACAGCTGTAGATCTATTAAGGCTGCGTTTGGGTCGGATATAAGTAAGAACTGTTTATTTCAGAAATAGATAAAATTTCAGGTATAGATAATAAAGTAAATAGTGTTTGGATGGTTATATTGAAATATAAGGAATAAGAGTTAAAATTTTAAATTAAAAAATTTTATCTAATTAATTAACATCAAAATATTAATTAAAATAATTTAATAAATTAATAAATTTATTAGCTATGAATATTATATAAGATAATAAAAATATATTAATTAATTAATTAAATATAAAAATAATTTAACTTTTTAATTAGTTAGTAAATTATTTTAGTTAGATAGCTAGTAAAAAATTAATTAGAAATATAAATATTAGTTTATGCAGAAAACTATTAAGTTATTAATAATTAATTAGCTAATTAATTATAAGTAATAAATAAATTAATTACATTATTATTTAAGCAGTGGATATTGATTCAAGTACATTAATTAGATTAATTAATAATTTAATATCATAATTAAAATTAACAATGATTAGAGTTTTCAATTAACTTTGTGTCCTACTGGAAAGAAGTTTACTCTAGAAAAAATGATGGAAAGCAGTTCATGTTTATACCAGATTATACTAGTTTATTTCAGGAACGTGAGAACTACTGTTTTTCAAATACGAAAATTTAAGTTTGGGAAGTATGGACGGCAACAGGTCTTACTCTTGCCGTTGTTTCTGAACCAAACGTTGTCTAAAAGCTTAAGTCGGTAAAGCTTTATTATTTTTAGGAATAATTGCCTATATACCCTTCAAAACTTTAGAAATATTTCATTTACCTCCCCCTTTTTTTTTCTTTCCAATATAGCTCTCATATGTTCCTCCGTTATTTCAAAATACCTCAACAGTTACACCGTTAAATTAACTTGGGTTAAACACATGAATAAAATATCTACTAGAGTTTAAAAAAATCAAAATGTCTCATTTGCTCTTAACTTAAGGGCAAATAAAAATGTTGGGTATGATAGAAGAGTATACTTAAAAAGCCCAAAAATCAAATATTTTTTGTGTCTCTAAATAAGAAAAGTCGTAGGTCGGGCGATTTGCCAGCCCTATTCGTAGTTTAGAGGGGGATTGAATGAAAATCAAAGCTTCAGTTATCGAATCAGGAAAAACTGAAGGTTCTATTTTCCTCAGAGACCATACAATCTCTAATGAAAGTGATTCGGTACGTAATTTTACCTAAATAATAAAAAATGTCGATAGACTATGTGGCATCAATTGAAAAGGAATAGAAATAAATTTATTAAATATGATAATATACATTAAGCATAAGTTAAAAGATAACTTCATGATT
>NC_033632.1:6261776-6421529 GCF_001540865.1 Ananas comosus | reverse complement strand
CTTCTTACATCCTTAGAATAGTAAATATATCTCAAAATACTACTTAATATTTCTTAAACATTATTTCATTACGAACGCAACCTTAATTAATAAATAATATTATTCTTTTATCGTATCTTATGCAAGGCGAAAATATTTAATTGAATATTAATTAATTTAATATTCCTGTTTGTAATATATATCATAATACAAGGAACATAGTTTTGATTCAAAAGTCAGGATTTTGTCTTCTTGGTGAAGCTATCTCAATCATCTTCTTCTTCTTGTTGAAAAATGAAATTAAGCTCACGGGAATGCATCAAACAATTAATAATTAGTGCATTCACTTTAATAATGGAAGCATGCCATATGTCATGCAGTGGTTTTTTTGTTGTGCGTCACTATCCTGCTCATGAACTTTAATTTAGTCCCACCACACACATTCTTATATAGCTAGTATTAGTCGTTTAATTATATGCTTTTTATCTCTTTGCTTAGCTTGGTCCCAACAGATCGAAGAAAGTCTTAAAATCAGCAACAGTTATATTGCCGAGTTGATATTGTCAAGTTAATAGATTATTTTTTTCTGAAAGGTTCACCTATTCTATTATATGTCATTAGAAAAAACATTTTTATTATGCATTCTCTAAAAAATAGAGATTGTGATTGAGCTGTTATTGATGATGTCAGGTGTAAGTGTGTATATAGTAGAACTTTCTCAAAACAGCTCCAACTTAACTAAAAATAAAAAAGAAAAACAGCGAGAAACAGTCGAAAAATAAAAGCTGGGAATGGGCCACACTCAGCTGTGGAACACCAATGAGAAGCTCTCTACTTAATATCTATTGTGAAACCCTAGCTTTCGTGCTAGTTCGCATAGCACTAGCTAATTATCTCAACTTTCAAGTTACTAAAAGATTACCGTTGTTTCTTAATTGAGACCGATCTTAACCTGAATATTGTAACGTATTTAGGGATGTCAATAGGTATAATATTCGAATTTTATCTGAATTTCGAATGCCAGAATTCGAATCTGAACCGAATGAAATGGATATATTCGATACTAAATGGATATGGATTCGGATATGAATTCCAACAAATAGAAATCCGACGGATTATGGATTGGATATGATTTTGACTGATACACCCATCCCGCACTAGAACCCGACCCGGAACCGAATTTATTTGTATTATATTATATATATATATATATATATATTATATAAGAATTAATATATATAATATATATATATATTATATATAATTGATTTATATTAAATTTATATTTAAATTTAGATTTGAATATAAATATATTTGAAATATTGATAGAAAGAAATTAATTGTTTCCGCATTCAAATTTCGAGGATTCGGGTTCAGGCCTGGTGTCTTGGTTTGCGAGTCGTGCTTCGGATTCGGGTTTTAAAATCCACCCGAATCCGACCGTGACAACTCTAAACGTATATGATATTTTGAAAAAACTATTATTATGTTAAAACTGAAACACTTCCTCAAATTACATGCTTTATAAATTATAATGCCAAGATTGTCAAATGCAATTCAACTGGGGAAGGCACTATGGGCTGTTTGCTTGTGGTAAAATGAAATGGTTAAAGTCTTTTTCGACCGTAAAATTGATTTGCCGTTAATAAAAATACTGTCGAAATTCAGAGGGTTACGAAAAAGCATAATTAATTTTGTCCATAATTTTGAGCCGAAAATCAATTACGATGAAGAGAGGTGAAAGAAACAAATTAATAACAATAATATAAGAGATAATACTCAGTTATAATTTAGCATATATTTAATTATATTACTTATATCCTCTTTGAGAGTTTAATTTGCATTATTTAAAATATATAAAAAATTCGATTATTAGTTTAATTTTTTTTTATTTTTCGTTTATTACATTTAGCATTTAATGAATATATATTTTATATTATTTTTGGAAGAAGGGTAGGTTTGACTATTTTTAAAAAAATTCAGATTTGAATTTATTAAAATCTATAAAAATAATTTATTTTTATAAAATTAAATTTAATAAATTTTTTAATGCGAATAGGCCTTTGCGTGTTTTTTGTTTGAATACATCTGATTATTTATTTAAATAATAAAGTGATGGTTGAATTTAAAAGAATGTAATCATTAATCTATAGAGATGCGTATTGGATTTTCGTATTTAATGCGGGCGGAAATTAGATGTGGACCACTATGTCATAAGCCATTCACATGGCCAGGCTTTAAACACTCACCTCCACATTACTCTCGCAACACGTCTCTCTCTCTAATCTCATCTATATCCATATCACTGTGATTCCTGTTGCAATATACTCAAGAGAGAGAAAGCATATATCAAGAGAGAGAAATGAGGAATAAATTGGGATATTTTTAGATAGATAACAATACATCGTTACTGATACTTTTCCAGCGACTAAGATTATGCGCGATAAATGATCAATTTCTTTAGACATGATTGAGACTCTTTAGAACATCCTACAAATCAAGTGATGTAATAATTACCTTGTAACTCCAAAAAAATAAAAAAATTCGCACTCGCAGTCAAGTTTTAAGTGACTCGACCACAACAGCGAAGTTATAATTTGACGAATTTGACTCGGAGTTCCAGGACATTTGCGTCGCAAAATCTGGTCGAGTCGAGTAAAAGTCTGCATGCTCCACACACTCTTCTTTTGTATATATATATATATATATATATATATACTAGCGCTAGGGTACTATTCTATAATAGATTGGAGCACTTGCTTCCTAATCAACTTGTCTTGAAAGATAGAGATTCCGAATCGATGATGGAGCCGTTAAGTTGATCTAGAGTATTTGAAATATCTAGTAGAAGCTAAATTTCATAAATTTTAAAATATTTAACATTATGATCTAGTGCTCGTAAATCGATAATTTTTGACGCCTATATGAGCTGTTTGCCTTGTTATAAACAGGCGTAGAACAAATCAAATATGCATGAATTTTATGATTAGAAATTTTTGTTACTATTTAGATAATGCTTTGATAACTCTGATTATGAATTGCAGAAAAGTCTAACCTTTATTTTAAAAGGTTATTATTTATGCGACGTTTATTTTTGATTCTAAATGAATTTGCATAATGATTTTGAAATATTACAAAATTTATAGTTTCTTAAACATTCTAATTGTATAGTATCACATTTCAACGGCTTGCCTATTATCAATTTGAAGTTCCGATCATGCAAAACGATTGATAGGACAACTGGTCCCATTTATTAATAGGATAGTTAGCCGCGACCATATCATATTATATATATATATATATATATATATATATATATTTAATATATAATATATATATAGTATAATATTGAGCTCCCTATGCTTTTAAAAGTACCAAGTTATTATGCTGTAGATTTTTAGCCATTGAATTAAGAGATATGCGGTTAGGATATGTGGGCCCCCTAGGGTTGAGTAGAGTCGCTTGGTGAATAGTATAACTCTAATGAGTTGAATAGTAATCCGAGGAGTAAATCTAACGGTAAAAAACTTACAAGCATCAAGAGTGCTTTGTGCTTTTTATAAGCACCAATAGCTGGACCTCTATATATTATAATATAGAGAGAGGAGAGAGAGATGGGCTCTGGTATGCTTATGGAAGCACGGAGGCCTCCGGTGCTTCCAAGTTGTGTTTCGATGTTCGAGACTTTCGAATCGAACGATCGGCGTGCCTGTTAGAGTTGTCTAGAGTATTTGAAGTACCTAGAAAAGTAAATTTCGATTTTTCGATATCATTTGCCTAGTGATCAAAAGGGCTCAAATCTAATAATTTTTAACGGCCGGTGGTGAGCCGGTTGGCAAGTTTTAACGGTTGTTAAATATCCGAATCACATGAAATTTTGAATGAAATTCTTTATACCATATAAAACAAAGTCAATAACTGTTTGATCTAAATTTTAATGCATCATTCATCATATTTTTGTAGATTTTTATTGTTCAGCCATTGATTTGTGAGCACTTCGATCAATAGCGCAAATTATATCGCAAAAATCGCAAATTTATTTTATAGATAGTTCAAATACTCTACATCAGTCATAACGGAGCCGGATCGTCGATTCGAAAGTCCGGAAACATTGAAAAATAAAGTAGAAGCACGAAGCGCCTCGTGCTTCCATTAAGCATTCTAGCCGCACTCCGATACACTTGAGCGCTAGATGATGTTGACTTTGATTTTGCGCTGCACGCACTATGCAAAGTGATCAGGAACTACAAACACTGAAATAATGCAATGTTCAAATTTAATGATTGGAAAAACAAGGCTCATGAATGTTGCATGTTTGACTGCGAACTGCGTTAGCAAACGCAACCCCTTACGCATGAATTTATAGTACCCACTTCCTTCTCCATCACGACAAAATTGACTCAATATTTATGGTAACACTTACCGGCGACTTTTCTGATTTTTTTTTTTTTTTTTGTTTCTTTGTTTTTTGATCGTTTTTGGGCCCCATCACAGCACAAAATAGGCCAAGTTTGTGCGGCATGATCGGACAACTATAATATATATATAAAGAGAGACGAGTTCGGTATAATACCTTTTAAAAAGTACAAAGTATTAATGTTTGTAATGTTCATCGTTAGTCTATCACTTTAATTATTTTTTAAAAAATTATAGAAAACTCAATTTTATATATATATATAAGTTATATATTATATATAGTAGGATTACTGTGCTCATTACGTATAGAAAGCCCTTATACTCGCTGCATTTTCTAACCATTCATCAATTTTAAACATCAACTTCTTATAAACCAATTATGAGTCTTTTGTGTACATTCAAATACGCATAATTTTTTTAGACAGATTATTGATAATATATCATATTACTAATTTATCTTAATATAATATTATAGGTTTATGTTGATTATGAGGCTGCTTGTATATAATATATCTTTGGACATTTATTGCACTGTTTCGACTTTTTATTGTTGAGTTGTATCTGATAAAGTGTAGGCCTATTTGTACGTACCTCTCTTTTCAAATCTATTATATAGGTTGTTTTGATCTCCACGTGTGACTACCGCTTCAAGAAGATAATGAAATAGTTATATGTCACTATAGATTTAAGTCACTATGTATGTTAACCGTTGGATACCATCTAGTGTGTGGGTGAGTTTTTTTTCTTCTTTTTTTTCTTTGTTATTTTTTTTTTCTTACCCTTTATCATGAATCTTTATACTCAATAGTTTAATATTGAGTTCTGCATACTATATTCCCATGCTGTGTATCATCAATCATTAGTTTCAATTCTTTCGTGATCTACTTAAAACAAATTCTAAGATTTAAATTAAAGTGATATTTATGTGCGAGGATGACAAAAGACTCACGTTTACACAGAATATGACTGAGATCGCGAAGATATGTGGAACCAGGTTCGTCGCATAGACACTGGGTGCCAGAGAATAATTTTAATCATTGAAGTCTCACATGAAAAACTCAGACACGTCCCCTATGTAGTGGGATAGAGTATTAGTATTGCAGTGATGTTTCACGGTTAGTGATAGTACAGACAGGTTGCTATGTAATTATTAGGTTAAAGTTTACAGGAAGTGTAGATCTTGCATCTAGAATTGTGAAACAATCGCTGATATTAAACTAAAAACACTTTATTATCACCAATAAATAATTATGTGTTTATATGTCTGATAAATCTCATATTCAATACATATGTTACTAGGGTTCAGACTTCTTGATATATAACTCTAATGTGTTATGATATAGTTATTCGATAGAAGTATAGACGCTGCTTCGTGCACATGAAAATTATATAATTGTATATATCTAATACTAGCAGACTTTGGTCCAGCGCAACTTTTTCGACTCCTTTGTTCGAGATGTTGTTGAACTCATCGATCTGTGTTGATCATGATTCAGCATTTGTATGCCTAGTACCGGCTCTCGACCATGCAGGCTTTCTGTTGGTTTTTGTATTAAGCATATCAGCATGAAGTTACCTAATCTCTGATACTACGTTAAATAATATGACCGCTGTTACTATTAAGGTTATGTTTTGGGTCGGATATAAAGTAAGAACGGTTATTACAGAGATAGGTACAACTTCAGGGTATAAATTATAAAGTAAATAGTGTTTTGGATGGTTAGGTTTGCAATATAAGAAATAATAAGGTTAAAATTTTAAATTAAAAATATTTATCTAATTAATTACATCAAAATATAATTAATAATTTAATAAATTAATAAATTTATTAGCTATGAATATATATAAGATAATAAAAATATATTAATTAATTAATTAAATATAAAAATAATTTAACTTTTTAATTAGTTAGTAAATTATTTTAGTTAGATAGCTAGTAAAAAATTAATTAGAAATATAAATATTAGTTTATGCAGAAAACTATTAAGTTATTAATAATTAATTAGCTAATTAATTATAAGTAATAAATAAATTAATTACATTATTATTTAAGCAGTGGATATTGATTCAAGTACATTAATTAGATTAATTAATAATTTAATATCATAATTAAAATTAAATTTAGATTTTAATTAATCTTGTTCCTACTTGAAAACAAGTTTATTCTAGAAAAAAATGATGGAATAGCAGCTTCATGTTTATACCAGATTATACTAGTTTATTTCAGGGACGTGAGAACTACTGTTTTCAGATACAAAAATTTAAGTTTGGGAACAATGGACGGAACAAGGGCTTACTCTTCTCATTGTTTCTAAACCAAACACTATCTAAAAGCTTAAACTTGTAAAGCTTTATATTTTTAGGGATAATTACCTATATATCCCTCAAAACTTCAGAAATATTTTATTTGCCCCTACCTTTTTTTTTCTTTCCAATATAGCCCTCATATGTTCATTCGTTATTCCAAAATACCTCAGCAGTTACCACCCGTTAAATTAATTTGGGTTAAACATGAATAAAATATCTACTAGAGTTAAAAAAAAATCAAAATGCCTCGTTTGCTCTTAACTTAAGGGCAAATAAAAAATATTGGTGATGATAGAAGAGTATACTTGAAAAGCCCAAAAATCAAATTTTTTTGTGTCTCTAAACTTAAGGGCAAATAAGAAAAGTCGTTTATGGTAGAAAGGTATATTTAAAAGAAAAAAATAGTAATTTCATATAGATAACAGTTATTGCTAATAGTTTATTAACAGAATTTAACTCTAGTAGGTATATATTTAAAATAGGCCGGAACTTAAAAAAGTTATTTTCAATATTAGACTTCTAATTACTCATGAATTTGATATACTCCCTAATTTAGTTAGTAAAAATCACTTAATTATAAAGGCTAGAAGCTAATGAAAAAATAATAAAAATAATAAAATCGAGAGGTCTATTTTAGAAAAGCTTGTAGGCGGCGAGGAGGCGTCCATACATTTTTGTAGATTGTTTTTTTTTACCAAAAATAAAAGGTGGATTTGCATAAAAAATATGCCAATTTTGCGTTTTTGCAGATATTGGTCACTTTTTTACATTTTGTAAATTAGATTTAAATTTTTAATAAGATAACTTAAATATCATTATTATCGTAGATTAGATCTAAATTTTTAATAAGTTGACTAAAATATTATTATTCCTCTTTTTTCTTTCTTTCTTTTTCTTTTCTCCGCCTTTTTCGTTCGGCTCTCATCATTTCTTCTTCTTTTTCTTCTCTCGCTTTCTCTTCCTTCTCCTCCTTCTTCACCTTTATCGCCTCCATGTCAACGTTGCGCTTCTCTTTCTTACCCTACCCACACTTTTGCCGATATCGGCGGCACGGGTTCAGATATAACACACATTGTGGAGGTGAGGCTACGATAGACAGCATGACCATAGACGATGATAGCGATGAGAGTGTTGCAGAATTTGAAGACGATGAGAAAAGAGAGCGCGTCAGGACGGAGGCAGCTAGGATAGAGGGTAGGGGAGGGGACGTGATAGAGAACAATGATGTAGAAGATGAAAAAAAAAGAGTAAAAAGAGAAAAAAAATTGAAAAACATAATTTTCTTCTTTTGGCAAGCCAACCATGTGATGCTACCACTACAAAGAAGTCCAACAAATAGAGAAAAAAGAAAAAGAAGAAGAAGAAGTTGTACTATTAGAGAGAAAGTTGTGTTGTTTGAGACTTAAGCTGGGTATTTAAAACTATTTAAAACTAAGTTACAATTTCTCAAACAGTACAACTTAAATCTCAAATAGTACAATTTAATCACAAACAGTAAAATTTTTATTTTTGGGATAAAGTTTAGTCTCAAATAGTTTTAAATGGTGCAATTTAGTATCAAACAGTGCAATCTCTTATCAAACAGTACAATTTTTTATTCTTTTTTTTCTACTTCTTGGTCTTTTCTGTAGCAAACACAACACATTATAGCCTTCTTAGGAGAAGAAAAAATATTTCATTATTATTTTATTATTCTTTCTTATTCTTTTTTTTTCACCATCTGCATTTTTTTTATGCCACGCCCTCTCCTTCACCCTTTACCATAACTGCCGCTCCTGCTCAAGTGTACTCTCCTCTCCACCATCCTCAAATTCTGTGGCATCCTTGTCGCTATTGCTCGCAAGAGCGTCGTCCACGGTTATGCCCTCTATAATAACCTTATCTCTATAATTTGTGTCATGTCTGAGCCTGTATCGCCGCTGCCAGTATCGACAAAGGTGTAAGCAAGATAAGAAAGTGGAGTAGAAGAAATGATGAGGATAAGGAAGATAAAGGGTGAAAAAATGAAAAAAAAAAAGAAAGAAAGGTGAGAGAAAAAAAAAAGAAGTATTTTGGTTAGTTTATTAAGATTTCATACCTGATCTGTGAAATCTAAAAAAAAACATATTTTTACAAAAACGTAAAATTAGTGGATTTCTTAGTCAAATTGGCCCAAAAAAAGTTCCTAGCCTAAAATGATGGACCAGGTCCATGCAATAATTTCTCTCCACATTACCCTTTCTCTACATCTATATCTATATATCTACCACTATTTGTACTACATTACACTAATCAACAGTGTTCAATCACCTTTAGGTCTCTCTCTCTCTCTCTCTCTCTCTCTCTCTCTCTACACATTCCACTGATCTTTACTTGGAAGAGAGAGAGAGTGAAGCAGGATAGGAGGGGAGATGATGCTCTCCTCCTTTACATCTCCCACTCTCCTCTCTCTCTACCTCATCACCTTCTCCTCCCTCCAGTATTTCTCTTCTGCATCATCTCCTTCACAAAAGGTTAATGGTTTTGGGTACCATTTGGTCTCCATTGGAGAGAACCCAAATGGAGGTGGGCTCTTGGGCTCCTTACAACTGAAGCAGAGCACCTCCACATATGGCCCTGATATTCCCCATCTCAGGCTTTTTGTTAAGTAAGCACATAGTTCTTTTATTTATTTATTTATTTTTTATAAAAAAGAGACCACTTTTTCCTTTGTCTTTGTAGACTAAAATATATGATAACTAATTTAATGATGTTGGTTTCCTATTCTTTCAGAAAATCTCTGTGTAAAATGGTTTTGCTTTTTTATTTTTCCCCTCTTTTTTTTTTTTTTTGTTAAATTTATTCTATAGACTCTCTTTTATCTACCATTATCAAGGGAATAATAAATAAACAAACAAAAAAAAAAAATCTAAAAAGAAAAAGACCACTTTGGACTTAGGTTGCATTAGTTTATTTCATTTTGGAGTTTTTCTTTCTTTTTGGTTTTTTTTTTTTGGGTTGGGTAAATCCCTAACTAAAGAAAACCTTTTTTCACACAATGGTTTTGTTTATTTGTTCTACAGATTCTTCTAGATTTTGACTTTGTGCTCTTGTTAGGGCTTTTCATTTTCCTGGAATTTTTATTTGCCCTTTAGCTAATTTCTTTAATAACTGGGGGGAAAAAGTAGTTGGATGGAACCCATTTCCATAGATGAGTGTGTTCATTAATTTACTAAGGAGCTTTTGTGCTTCTATTGATCTTTTGCCAACATTCTCTCTTCTATGTGTTGTGAGATGTTCCCAAGATGATTCCCTTTTTATGAAAGTATTTAATGCCAAATTGTTTATGGCAACATATGAACAAATTCCTAAGATTCAATACCCTCTCATAAACTATGATCAACTTGTGGGAATAATCTTATTCTAATTGATGATCTTCTAACCTTAAAAAAATCTTATTTGCAGGCATGAAACTGGGGATAGATTAAGAGTTCACATAACTGATGCAGATAAAGAAAGATGGGAGGTCCCTTACAATCTGCTCCCTAGAGAACAACCCCCACCTTTGGGAAAAATTACCACAACTACCCCTTACACAGATTCAGAATACTCAGGAGATGAACTAATCTTCTCCTATTCCAAAGATCCATTCTGGTTTGCAGTAAAGAGGAGATCAAATGGGCATACTCTATTCAATACCAGCTACTCAAACCTGGTTTTCAAAGACCAGTATCTCGAGATCTCGACGCGATTGCCGAAATCCGCGGCGTTATATGGGCTCGGAGAAAACACTCAGCCCGGCGGGATCAGGATCCGGCCGAACGACCCGTATACGCTCTACACAACCGATATATCGGCGATCAATCTGAACACTGATTTGTATGGGTCTCACCCTGTGTATATGGATTTGAGGAATGATGGGGGTGAGGCCTCTGCTCATGCAGTGCTGTTGCTTAATAGTAATGGGATGGATGTGTTCTATAAGGGGAGCTCCCTAACATATAAGGTTATTGGGGGTGTGTTTGATTTCTACTTCTTCGCCGGGCCGAGCCCGTTGGAGGTGGTGGATCAGTACACTTCGCTTATAGGCCGGCCCGCGGCCATGCCCTACTGGGCTTTCGGTATATTTCCTTAATGACCCATCTTTGCCTTTTATATGTTTATCATTGATTTAGCATATTACTAATGTGATCCATTAATGGTGTGTCCTGTTAAGTCCTTTTTACTAGTGCTGCACAAATCTTGAGGCGATCCGACGGCTAAAAAATCACAAGCACGTTGAACTCCTGTGCTTTTAAAAGCACGGGAGCTCATCTCCAATTGTTCATTGACATTATGTGTTCATTTAAATCATTATCCTCGCAAAATTACTTGTTAACTATACACCTTGGAAAACTTGGTTTCTTCAAAAAGACACCTCTTGAATGACTTTTTTAATTCAAAATCAAAACCTGAGGATTATTTTGTAGGAAATTTGCAAATTTGAGGGGTGTATGTCCATTGATGTTGGAGTATGTGCATTGTGTCTAAAGTATATATAGTTCATACATAATGGCATGTTTCTTTTGTGGAGTTATTTCTATTCCATTGTGGGATATGTTGTTTGGTGGCTTCTTTCCTATGAAACTGCTGAGGCTTTAATTGAATGAGGGACCAGTGTTCTCTACTCTGCAGCACTGCAGGCTATATAAAAAGATTTTTTTAAAAATGATCTCCTCTTTTGTTGGTTTGTACCTGGTCTCAAATGATTCACTCATGAACTTCTCCATTTCTTTTTACTCTTTGTTCATGTGAAAACTCAGTTTATTTGTAATAATTGACTAGGAAAGCTTGTTGTTGTCTAATGTCTCACCAAAGCCATTCTCCTTACATTACACTTGGAATTACTTTTGTGTCTTTATCTCTTGGAACCTTGCATACTCAGATGGATTTTTAGCTGTTAATAATTACAAGTGCTGTTGTAGGCACCCTAGAAGGTCCCCTTAGAAAGTGCTGATGTGTTCGTATATATGATGTGGAGGATTTTGATTGCTTTATGCATGCAGTCTAAGGCACTGTATGGGTTCATTCGGACATCAGCAATAGGGGGGGTTGTTTCTAGGGGACCCAAAGCATTTTTCCTACGTTAAATTATTATTAATGCTCTGAGCAACCATTAACTCCCTACTTCTCTTCAATTTATTCAATTTGTACCTAAATCTGGTGGGGTCTTAGTGAACTAAGATATACATTTGATTGCTAAAAAGTTACTTGGGGCCTTTATTTTTTATTTTTCTAGTTTTTCTGAGAAGAACACATGCCTTCGATTATTATTCCCGTAAACCTACACAAATTTAAAAAAAGGTACTCCTATGCCTCTCTCTCTAATTCTTTGTGCGCTAAAGATTCTGTTGGTATATATGAACCCTTTTCTCTCGTAGGACAATCGCGATAAGCATATAGTGACATGATGATTCAGTATTGCTACGAAAGTTAATTAGACAATGTATCAACTTGATCATACTGCATATCTTCGTGATGAACCTTTACATTACAAGATAGCGTCATTACGATAATTCTATAAGTTTTCTCTATCTGTTGTTCACTCTTGTTTTTCTCCTTCAGGATTCCACCAATGTAGGTGGGGCTATAAGAACTTGTCGGTGGTAGAAGGTGTTGTGGAGGGCTACAAGAAGGCCGCAATTCCACTCGACGTGATATGGAACGATGACGACCACATGGATGCCGCCAAGGACTTCACCCTTGATCCTATCAATTATCCCCGCCCTGCTCTCCTTTCCTTCCTCGACGAAATCCACTCCCGCGGCATGAGGTACTGTTAAGTAGATGAGTAATTAAATTCTTTCTTTGTAGGAATATATCCTATTTTTAATGTTGCTGATGTTAAAATAATTTCTTGTAGTGGCTTAATTTTTTAGAGTAAAACGGCTGTTTCACATGGTTTTAGAGATACAGAATGTAATATCTGATTTTTTATGTGTAATAGGTACATTGTCCTCATCGACCCTGGGATCGCCGTAAACTCCACTTATGGTGTATATCAAAGAGGAATGGCCCAAAATGTGTTCATCAAATATGAAGGCCAGCCGTACTTAGCACAAGTGTGGCCCGGCCCCGTCTACTTCCCGGACTACTTGAACCCAAGCACGGTGTCATGGTGGGGCGACGAGATCAGGCGGTTCCACGAGCTTGTCCCCGTTGATGGCCTCTGGATTGACATGAATGAAGTTTCCAATTTCTGCACGGGGAAATGCAAAATACCGACGAACCATTCTTGTCCTATCCCTGATTCGACTACGCCTTGGGTTTGCTGCTTAGATTGCAAGAACATAACCAGCACTAGATGGGATGATCCTCCTTATAAGATCAACGCTTCGGGTGCTCGTGCACCGCTGGGGTTCAAGACTATCGCCACGAGCGCAGAGCACTACAATGGAGTGTTGGAGTACAACGCGCATAGCCTTTACGGCTTCTCGCAAGCCATTGCTACACACAAAGCCCTTCTCGGGGTTATTGGAAAGCGCCCGTTTATCCTTTCGCGCTCTACTTTTGTTGGGTCGGGAGCGTATGTCGCGCATTGGACGGGCGATAACAAGGGCACGTGGGATGATCTCCGGTACTCGATCTCGACCATGTTGAATTTCGGGATCTTTGGCACGCCGATGGTCGGCTCGGATATCTGCGGGTTCTACCCAGCACCGACAGAAGAGCTATGCAACCGATGGATTGAGTTGGGCGCATTCTACCCTTTCTCGAGGGACCATGCAAACTTTGCATCCCCGCGGCAGGAGCTTTACCAGTGGGAGTCGGTGGCCAAGTCGGCCCGGAATGCCCTCCGACTCCGATACAAGCTACTTCCGTACCTGTACACCTTGAACTACGAAGCTCATCACACCGGTGCACCGATCGCAAGGCCGATCTTTTTCTCATTCCCCAGCTTCACCGCCAGCTACGGGTTGAGTACGCAGTTCTTGCTCGGGAGCAGCGTCATGGTCTCGCCGGTGCTTCAGGAGGGCGCGACGACAGTGAAGGCCTTATTCCCCCCGGGGACGTGGTACAACCTATTCGACTTGGCAAAGGCGGTCGATTCGAAGGACGACAGCTACGTGACGCTCGATGCGCCGCTCAATGAAGTCAATGTGCACGTTTACCAGAACACCATACTTCCGATGCAGCGAGACGGGACGATCTCGAAAGAGGCGAGGGCTACGCCGTTCACGCTCGTGGTTAGCTTCCCGTTAGGCACCACCGGGGCTGACGCGAAGGGTAAGGTTTACGTGGATGAGGACGAGCGGCCGGAGATGGAGTTAGTGGACGGGGAGGCGACGTACGTCGAGTTCTACGCGAAATTCGGCGAGGGGAAGGTGACGGTGTGGTCGGAAGTTAAGATGGGGAGGTATAGCTTGGAGGAGGGGTTGATGATTGAGAAGGTGAGTGTCTTAGGGTTGCAAGGGAGTGGAGCAGGGGTTGAGATTGAAGTTGAAGGGGAGCCATTGAGTGACACATCTAGGGTTCACTTTAGCAATGAGAACTCTAATGAAGGGAATGTGGAGAAGGTTGAGGGGGGGAATAAGAGGAAGAGCATGGTGGTGGAGGTTGGGGGTTTGGAATTGCCTTTGGGGAAGAACTTCTCCATGACTTGGAAAATGGGGATTGAGGGGTAAATTTAAAATTTTTCTGAGTTAAAGAGTTTGTTGTGTGCATTGCTGTTTTAAAATGCTGCTAGTTTATGGAGTCTCCTGTTCTTTCTTTTTCCCTTGTCCTTTTCTCATTTCAAAAGCCTCTGCTTCTTATTTTCTTGGACAACATAACAAAGTGCTAGAGAATAAAGATTTTGGTTTATCATTAGTGAGATAGAAATAGGGGAAAGGTAAATTCTGAAGGCTTGATCTGAACTGCTCGACTGTAACTTCTTATGCTGATTCTATGCTCCATTGTCTGACGAAAGTAGATGTTCTGATTTGAAGCTTTGTTACTGCTACAAAAGAATTGGCCAATTCTTCTGTTTGGTGAGCATTCTACGAGAGGTGATTGCGCTAGAAAGTAGAGGTTATGTATGGAGCTGACTCTTCCATTGAATTGGAATTGCCATTCCTCTTGAGGAGAGATGAATGACTGCTCCCATTCGTTTTAAGAAACTGAAGGGGCTGTTTCCTATTTGGGAACCAGTAGTATGCTGGTTTACTCTCCAATGCATGTAGTGTAGGTGCACAAACTACTTTTCTTTAATTTTATGGGTTGTTTGATTGGAGGTAATTTATATATGGAGTCTGACTTGACTGCTTTTAGAAGCACTAAGGTGTCGGTGCTTTTAACTTTCCGGCCATTGGATCGAACTCTAGTAGTTTTTAAATCATGTATAATAGGGGGCCCGCTAGTAATTGTTAGTGTTGCCTTTTGATTAAATGACTAAAATGATAGATTCAAGAGCTAAAAAGTTGTAAATCTTAAATACTTTTAGAAGCATTCCAGTTGAATTTAACAATCATGGTGCTTTTAAAAGCATTCCTGCTGAATTCTTTATATATATATATATATAGAGAGAGAGAGAGAGAGAGAGAGAGTTCGGCTACTATATTCTTATAAGTACAATCGTATTCGTACTCGTTAGTCTTTTTCAATAATAAAACTTTCGAATCGACGATTCATACCGTTAAATATGATTTAGAATATTTCAAACTTTTAGAAATAAAATTTTATAAAATTTTGACACCATTTACTTTATGATCAAAAGATATCAAAAATTGACAATTTTTAACAACTGGTATGGGATGTTTGCTAGTTTAACTGTGTAAAAAAATCAAAATCGGTTGAATTTTTGATAGAAAATTTTATTCACTATCTAAATATAGAACATTAACAGCAAAAAACTTATGAGTACAAAAGAATTCATACTCATAAGAATATATGAACTAGGTTACTATACTTTCGAAAGTATAGAGGCCTTCGTGCTTATAAGTTATTTTCGATGATGGCACGCTCGATTCGGCATTCGATTTTGTTAGACAAGATCGATAGTGTTGGAACTATCTAAAAATCAAATTTATAATTTTTTGACTTTTTTTGCTTAGTAAATAAGTAGACTCAAAATGAGCGACTAAAAATAAAATTTAATAGAAATAGTGATAAAATCTATTAAGATTTAATAATGTCTGTTAGGATCAATAAATTTTTTTCATATGCTTCTTTTTTCCAGCCTGTTAGTTTAATAATGTCTTAATTTTTGCTTTGACCAAATCTATAATATATTTGCATTTAAAATTTATTAAATTCATACATAATTTTATAATATATAAATTATACATAGATATAAAAGTCTTAATTAATAATTAAAATATGATTATGTTATGTTCAGAAGAGGTAATCTCAACTTTCTATCTAAAAATTGACAGAATTTATAAATACAAATCTCAACTGTAAACTACCAAACAGAAGATATGTAACTGTAGCAATTGCAACTGCATAAAACTAAACAGACTAGATGTAATTATGACTGCAGTATTTGCAACTATATGTATTTCCAACTATACTGTTTTTGTAACTATATCCAATCAAACAGCCCCTAAGTGTATTTTGTTTGATTGGATATAATAGCAAGTTGTGGAACTGCAAAAAAATTTTCTTGTTGCTTATACTTGGAACCTCAACTTACAAAGTATGTACTTTATCTTTGGAGTGGTGAGATTGCACCAATGTAAAAATAGAAATGCCTGAACTTTTGCCGATTTGCAAATAATTATCTTTCTTTCAAAAGATTGTATTTTCCACCTAAACATTCAAAACTTTACAATTGAGCGCCTTCACCGCGCAGTCGAAGAAGTCCGCAAGGATCCGATCCAGCGGCTGCAGCGGCGGCGGCGGCGTCGCCTGGGCGCCGCTGTTGAAGAGGAGGACTCTGAACTCCTCCAAGCAGATGAGGAACACGTCGAGGAGCTTCCGCGTCCACGAGAGCGAGAGGACGTCGTCCCCAGGGAAGTCGAGGAGGAGCTCCGCGACGTGGCGCTGGAACGCCTCCACCTCGCCGCCGCCGTCGCCGTCGCCGGAGCGGGGATCGTTGGCGTCGGTGGAGGAGGGGATCTGATACCGGCGGATATATATATATATGTATGCATTAGTTGACCCAATTAAAATTAGGAGATGGAGCATCATAGCTATGTTTTCCATATCTTGGTGCAGATATATGCATGGCAGCTTTTGCTTTTCTGTCTAGCTTTTGTGTTACTTGAGATCACACAGGGAGATTTAAAGCAAAAGCTAAGGGAGAGGGGAAAAGAAAGAGCTCCACCATGTTAAATAAAAAACACAGTATAGATATGAAACAACACCCTGCTTAATTTGTGAATGCCATATATGTCATGTTAATTTTTTTTATATTTTAAAGATAAAAAAAAAAAGATCCAGCATGTCGTATGTGTAAGGCATGGGAGGAGGAGAGAATGCCGATGCATTAGTTGAAGCATTCTAAAAATCTCATATAGTCTAAGAAAAAAGAAAAAAAAAAGAAAAAAAAGAAAGGCCTAAAATATATCTTCACAACTTTTTATCAATTTTTATTTTTTTTATTTCTGATATTATGTTTTTTTTTAATTACTTTTTTTCTATGAAAGTTCAAAATGTCTTTTTTTTGTAATAAAAAGTATTATTATGTAGGTGAATTTCTGATTATTTTTTTTCTACTTTAATTTTATTCTTTCTTTTCGCAACTTTTTTAGAATATATGATTCATTTTTACCTTATTTAATTTTAATTTCTTTAACCATAGTGTAAAATTAACTGCAAATACAATATATAGGTGAATCTCTTTTTATTAAATAGAAATGATCACATGTTGGGCATATATTCTTCTTCTTATATTGGCAAAAAAAAATACAATTTTTAGATAAATCTTTTTTTGTTTACTTTCTTTTAACTATAAATTTTTTTGTTTTATTTTTCTACTTAACCGTTTCATTATAATTCTACTTAACTATGATATAAAATTATACTTAACCGTTTCATTATAATTCTACTTAACTATGATATAAAATTAATCGTTAACCGTAGCGAAGCACGGATTCTATACTAGTAAACTTCAGTTGGGAGCTCAACCCCTAGCTGAGTAGGAAGCAATCTACTCCGTAACAATTAATACATATATAAAATATGAGTGAGGCTTATATTCTCCTGAAAGTATTTTCAGGTCGTTTTTTATATTGCGACTTTCGAATCGTCGATCAGTTTTGTTAAACTTGGTCTAGAATATTTAAAATTCTTAAAAAATAAATTATGCAATTTTTCGATTTTATTTACCTAGTGAACGAATGAGTTCAAAATCAACGGGTGAAAATAAAAATTTTATAAAGCGTGATAATATGATATTAAAATTTTAGATCAAAGATATTAATCTTGTTTTATATAGTATAAAAAATTTTCTATCAAAATTTCACGTGATTTGGATATTTCTATACCGTTAAATTTGCAAACAGCTCACTACGGCTATTAAAATTATTGATTTTGAGCCCCTTCGATCACTAGGCAAATGATATCGAAAAATCATAAAATTTATTTTCTAGATACTTCAAATACTCTAGATTAAGTTTAACAGAGCGGATCGACGATTCGAAAGTAGCAACATTGAAAATGACCTGGAAGTACGGAAGGCTATATACTTCCAGAAGCATAGTAGTCTCACTTATAAAAAATTATCAAAAGAATGGTAAAAAATTTATTTTATTACTATTACTAGTCATAATAGGGTGAATGAACTTAAAAAGTTTATCTGATTAGTTAAAAACACGGCATCGACACACTCAACAATTTGTATACATGGATCTATATATAAGTCTCCATACAAGATGTATCTAAATTCTACGATAATTAGAATTCCTATTCCAAATAATATTTAAATTTATATTTAATTTATCTTAAATAAATTTAAATATTTATCTTAATATAGTTAGATTTATCCTCTAATTAAAATTTAAATCTTAATTTATTTTAAATAAATTTAAATATTAATACTTATCTACCTAGAAAATCTAAATCTAACCAACAGTTATAGAAGAGACGTGCATGTTATCTTTTTTTTAAAACGATACGGTATCGAATTCGACTTTAATTAGTTCCTAAACGAAGCGCGCGCTCTCTTTCTACGCATGTATAAATATATATATACATAGGCCACCGTCGCTTGCACTCATTGGTAATTAACGAAGCAAAAAAAAGTCTCAAGAGCGAAAGAGAAAGAGAAGAGAGATCGATTCCGTGATCATCCTTGTGGTGTTAGTCAATTAATTAATGGAGATACACGAGAATATCTACGCCGTTCTCCCCGACAAAGATCCTGGCGACGGCATGTCTTTCATCATCGCCAAGATGAATGAGGCCGCGACGGAGCAGGCTGTGGTGTCTCAGAACGGGAAGAAGCAGAAGCAGAAGCAGAAGCAGAATCAGCAGCAGCAGCAAGAGCTGCACGCTGACGATTTCCCGTCGCGGCCTCCGCCTCCACGTTCTTCGCAACGCGGTAATCAAAACTACTTCTTCCGCTGTTACTCCCTCAATATTGTTTGTCTAAATTACATGCAAAATTTCTTTTAAAATTTTTTATTTTTATTCTTTATTCTTTACTTGTTAAGTTTCAAAATTTTTCCCTGTTTCTTCGGCAGAGCCTCAATGGAAATCGGTGCAGAAAAAACCAATGCATAAAAGTGGGTACGAGCGCGGCAGATACGAAGAAAACGGCTATTCCGGAGACCGTGGGCGTCAAGATACTACGCGGAATTTTGATGCTGCCTTTGAGTTTCCTTCGTTGCGATCTGGTGCCGCCGCCGCCGCTGCTGCCAAGGCAAAGAAGCCTGTGCAACAAGCATGATTTTCTCTTTTTCTTTTCTGAGTCTTTTGATAGAGAGTTGATTTTTTTTATATATATTTTTTCTTCCTTTATTTGGTTCTCCAACTTATGTTTAGTCTCACCTTCTCTAATGGTTTGGAATCAACAACGATTCCGTAGAGCGAGTAATAGTTAGTGTTTCTAGTTTGGTCAAAAAAAATTTATATCATTAATGCATTAACATTAATACTTATTATTGTGTCAATACAATGCATTAATACTTACTATTTTAATAGTCATGATATGGAGAATGAACTCAAAAAATTAATCGGATTAGTTGAAAAAAACACCACATCGGCAATATAAATGATGTATTTTCAACTTTTTCCTCGTTGAGATAGCCTCCATCGATTGTCACATAAACCTTAAGAAAATTAATAGATATTGGAAAATTTGTGATAAATTTATATATTTAGAGGAGCATTATTGATATTTTAGATCTCTTAAAATACTAAATGGTATATATATGATTGATTAATATTGTTAGTCGTCGATTCGTCGGCCGGGCCAAAGCTGACCATATTCTGGCCCAAATTAAATTTGCTCGGCCCAAATCATGGTAATGGCTGCCCATGTCTCCTTAGAAAGTTTTCAATCCACCGTCCCGTATTAATTTGTCTTCTCTCCAAAAATTTATGATGTATTTTTTAATACAAAATTTTTCAATAAATCTTTAAATTTTAGGTGGAAAATATTTTTTTTTGAGAGATAGATAGCACGCTACCTGCTTCGTTTATTTCATTTAAAAATTTCGTTTATTTCATTTAGAAATAAACTTAGCTGGAAATGTCAATCAACTAGGATTCGAATTTGGGTCTCGGGTACCGACCACCAAGCCCTTTGCCACTTGCTCTAGGAACAGTCGGTAGGTGGAAAATATTATAACTCTAAGATAAATGCTAAATAGAATAATGATTTTACCCTCAACTATTTTTTTAGGATGTTCAAATAAAATTGTAGAGCTAATCGATTAAGTTTGTATGGCTTTTTATTAGTAGGGATATTAGAGAATATTTTTAATAGTTATGAGAGCTTGATGGTATTTTAAAGGTAAATACGTATAGAGATTCCCTGAACTTTAACGGTTTTTGAAATTGACCCTGTGAACCTTTTTTATTTGTTTACACCCCCTCAACTTACTAACGATTTGACTTAGGCCCTTCCGTTAGCAATTTTTTTTAAAAAAATTAGAAGCAAACACCTACGAAAAATGTACGTAATTACGAATTATTTTAGTCAAAAAGGATATCAAGATAGTTTGTCCTACGAAGCAAAAAAAAATTAGACAAAATAAAAAAAAAAAAGAGCAGGGCAATTCTGTTTTCTTCCTTTTTGACTAAAGTAATTTTCTATCTTGTGCATCTCTCATGGAGTTGGATTCTAACAAAATTTCCAATATTGCTAATAGAAGAACCAAAATTTCCAAAATAGAAATTAAATCAAACAATTTGTAAGTTAAGGGAATGTAAATCAAATAGAAAAAAAAAGTTCAGGGGGTTTATTTCAAAACAGGTTAGAGTTGGGAGGGTGTCTTTACATTTTAACATATTTTAAATTTTGAAGGGACAGTTATCAAATTACAATCTTTCATAAGGATATTTAAGAAATTATTCTTATACTCATTTGCAGTAGACGAACTACTTAGCATTATGAGATCAATTCCCAATCCCAATTCATGTTTTCCATAGTTCCGTGCATATTTTAAAGCAAACTCAAATCATGCTATAGAGTACAATCATGGCCAATTAATTAACAAGTTGAATATTTGTACAATTTACTGACTGTCCCTAGAGCAAGTGGCAAAGGACTTGGTGGTTGATACCCGAGGTCCTAAATTCGAATCCTGGTTGATTCATATTTCCATCTAAGTTTATTTCTAAATGAAATAAACGAAGCGGGTAGCGTGTTAACTATCTCTCAAAAAAAATAAATAAAAAAATATTTGTACAATTTCTTTTGGTAGAAGATTCCTATTCGTAGTTGTTAAGCACAAGTAATAAGACAAGAGCCTTGTATATAAATATTTGAAAGTATAGTTTACCATTGAATCGGTGAAAATTTGGTGGTTCTGATGCATTTAACACTTTTAGGCTAAGAAATGGCTCCCTAATATTTGGTAAATTTCATTAGTGCTCTCCCCGACGTCCTTAATTACATAGAAACCCTCCAAAAGTACTAATATTAAAAATACCCCTTTAAATTATAGTTACCTGTCCTTTTAAGCCCTCCAGTTAATTAATGAGAGAAGATAAATTAGATTTTATTAATTGAAATAAATGGTTGTATAAATTAAACCAAAAAAAATACTGCAATTATAAACTGAATAAAAAAAGTTTTCTAAAGTGATATATAAATTGAACCAAAAGTTACAAGTTATATATTAGTTAGCGATAATGAGGAACAAATAGGTCATTTTATATTCTAACTTTAATAAAAGTTTAAAGTAAATTAATGGAAAGGATAATTAACAATATTATTTATGATTTTATTGGGGCAATATTGATATTGACAATTTTAAAAGGGTGTTTGTGATATTTTTTTTGAAGTTTTGATGAGTAGGCCTTAAAGTGAGTCATCACGAATCCAAGAATATCGGTTTATTAATTTTTAGGTAAAAATGTTTGTCGACCCCTCAACTATAGGTCGTTTTGAAGTTGACCTCTCAATTTTTATATTTTTTATTGAGACTTCTCGACTTCTGCTTTTTATTTTCGTTAGCGTTAAGTAATTTTAGTTAAAAAAATTAGAGATTTTGAATTCATTCGTGATTTCACAAAGTTTAATAATTTTTACTTTTCTAGCAAATTAAAATAGACAAAAAAAATCAGAAGTTAAAGGATAGTTTCAATTAATAAAATAAAAGTTGAGGCATCTCGTTCAAAATTGTTTACAATGGAGGGTTTCTCCATACATTGGTACCCAATTATTATCAATCACAATCTCATGGAAATAATAAAAAATACACTTCAAAAAAGAGGATTAGTTACTTACTTAATCATAGTTATACTTTAATCCAAGATTATGTAGAATTAAACCCAGACTCATGAATAATTTCATCTAATTAATGTTTTAGCGTACTTTATATTGTTAACAGAAAATGTCAAAAAAATATATATATATGAACTAACTTTGATTTTTTTTTTCAGAAAATTACTTTTTATTGATTTATATTTTATTTTCAGTAGCTCGGAGTTGAAAATATTACAGAATATGTCATCAAATAACAAGATATGTACGTACTGAATTTATGTCACACCATATCTTTTTGAAAAGACAAAAGGTATAGTAAATTTTGATAACGAATAAATCAATAATTAAGTCAAAAAAAAAATATATATATATATATATATATATATATATATATATATTATTAAGTTGTCAGGCATCTGATTGATTGCTCTAGCGAGTGGAGTGATTGCTTATCTATCTTTTTTAAAACGTTATTTTATTTATGTGATTTTATTATTCATAGAGTAATTTATCTCGTACGCAATTTTACTTTCATTTACATAATTATTCCACTGCGTTATTTCTTTTTTCAGATTAAGTTATTTTTTTGGCATTGGCCGCTTACGGATAAAATGAGTTTACATTGCGTATTATTTTAACTGTTTTAATAAATTACATAAAAAATTATCATGTGCCCTACAGGCGAAAAAAAAGAGAGAACAACAGATAGAAGAAGCGAGAAAAAAGAAGGGATTACTTGATACATCATACATGTTTGTTGTGCCGTTTTTTGTGACTCGTTTTCGTCTCCTCCTCCGCCGTCTCCCCTCTATTGCATGCAACAAATATCGAGACTAACTGATCAGGTACAGAGAAATTTATGAAATATTTTTTATTAAATAGTTTATACTCTGTTTGCATGGAGGAAAAAAATGAAGAAAATAAAAGAAAGCTCGTAGAGAGAATAAATTTCCTTCCTATGGATAAAAAACGGAGAAGCGAAACAAAGAGAAATAGATTAAAAAAAAAAAAAAAGCTTTCATAACTATTAGACAAAATTATTTTTTCTTATTTTTTTTCCCTTATGACCTATTTGTTTTATAGAATAAAGTTGAAACTGAAGTAGACTTTCGAATAAACTAAATTTTAGGAGAAAATTATTATTATTATTTTGTTAAATTGATTGTTGTTGAAGTGAATGCCGTAAAAGCACAAGTATCTTATAATAAATATTTTATTATTTTTTCGTATCTTTTCTTCTGTAATTGACTTCGATCAGAGATAAGCCGCAGTAAATTATGGTAATTGAGTTTCACTCTCAACCGAAGGCAAAGTTACAGCGAACCAAACAATAGAAAAAGATATTTATGGTCAGAAACTACTTTATCTGTCTCTACTTTTGGTAAAAAAAAATTTGAATACTTAGATTATTACTATGTTTTTTTTTTTTTTCAAAAGAGAACTTGTTTCTTATCAGAAAATCATAAAGTTTAAAAACCTATCTCTTTAAATCCAACGATATATCTTTATCTTTTCCCAAAAATAAATGGCTTTTTTCGGTGATTAAGTAAGATTTTACTTATAATATCTCAATAAAAAATGCTAAATATTTAAACTACAAACCATTTTGAGTCGGTCAACCTGATCTTTCAAAAATTTGATTTCACTAAACAATCTTGCAAGTAGTTTGATTTGAACTGGTCAAATATACCTTTTTAATTTTGAAATTTAAGCTAATTACTTACTTTACTAAATTTATAATTACGAGAGTTGTATAAAATATACTAATTAAATATAAAGAGATAAACGACACATTCAAATTTTAAAATCAAAATATTATTGACTAATTCAAATCAAATAGATTGAAAGACCTAATAGTAAAATCGAAATTTTCAAAGGTTTGACTCAAAATGGTTCATAGTTTTATGTACATTTTTTTTCTTATATTTTAATATGGAGATCTTTTGATTTTAGTATATATGATTATGAAGTATAGGTAGGGTTGAAAGTGGTTAGAATAAATTCAGATCGAATTCATCGATTGGATGCAAATATATATGGATGTCAAAATTATACATCCGGTCCAATTCGGATTCGGATTCGGATATTATATTTTTATTTACAATATTTTCGAACTTGGATACGGATACGAATATATTAGAATATTTCGAATTCGGTTTCGGATATTCGAAAATTATTATATATTATTATTATTAATTATTAATTTATATGTTTTAGAAAAATAGAAAAGAGGTAGGTGTTACTTAGAAGGTACAGAGCTTTCTCATATGTGAGAGCTGTAGAATTCAATTTAATAATAGTTATTAAATTCAAAATAATAACTATATAAATTTAGATATATATTTAATTTTAACTTAGATTGAATTATAATTATATGTTTGAATTTAAAATATAAATTTAGGATCGATTTTTTTTTCTAAGGAGATAAAAGAAGACGTTAATATATTTTGTGGGGGATAAGATGATTTATTATATTTTTTTGTTTATTTTATTTATTATGAGTTTTGTATTAAAATTATATTTTATGTTTACTAAATCTTAGATATTATTTGATATTTGATAAAATATTGGTACATAAAAATTTGGATATGAATGTAAAATTTTAGTTGCATTGATGTGAATTCTAATTTATATTTTTATTTGCATATTAATATATAGAACTATTATCAATTTCGAATTAATATTCGAATTTGCATATTAATATTTTTATTTGCATATTATTTTTATTTATTATTTTGGGAAATTTCTTTCTTTCTAAAGAGAAAAAAAAGGAAAAAAATGTCACATTCGCAGATTCAGCAAAGAAGAAAAGGAGCTACGGCCGCCGCCGCCGCTGCCGCCGCTAGATTGAGACGTATTCGGATCCTCTACGACGATCCGGATGCAACAGATACGAGCGACAATGACGAAGACGGCGCCATCCCGAAGCGGGCTGTGTATATATTCCATACTCTCCCTCACGTCCCCTGCTCTTCGCAGCCAAAGTATAAAGGCGTGCGGCAACGGAAGTGGGGGCGGTGGGCTGCGGAGATCCGCAACCCGGTAAGCGGCTGCAGGGAATGGCTCGGCACGTTTGACAACGCCGAGGCGGCGGCGGCAGCCTATCAATCGGCGGCAAAGCAGTTTAAGGCAAAGCGGAGCAGGAACGCCGACGACAACACATTTTTCATGAAGTGTGATTTAGCTGCTCTGAATAAGATGCCATTCTGGGCGGCGATGCGGCGGTTGGAGTCGGAGATTCTGGTTCCTCCGCCAGCGACGACGGCAGAGAATAGACCTAACCATATCGAAAAGTGTTTCGCAATGAAAAATCTTAGTACTGAACAGCAGCAGAAGCATTCGTCCATACCTATTGATACATTTGTAAAATTTGAGACTACGTTGGACGAAGCATTTGACTACGGGAAACGACAACTGTCGGATTTTGTGATCGATATCGATGTCTCTGATCTCATCAAGCTTGATGGATGGTTTGAATACGAATATTCTGATTCTGATTAGCAACATAATTAAATTACATATTTTTGTTAATATTTAATATAATCTTCAATCGTACATACGATCTTAATTATGTGCTTTTTTTTTATGCTTTTGGATAATTACTTTTGAAATCTCAGTCCACTAATTCTGATAACTCATTGAGTTTAAACCACCGACCCACGTCACAATTTTTTATTGACAAAACAAAAACCTGCCCCTCAAGGTCACAATTATTATAGTGGCATAGATTGATGAGCTTAGCATAGATTCAATTTATAAATTTAAAACAATCTAAATTGATCAAATTTAAATTTTTACTCAATTAAATAAATGATAATATATGTAATAACTTCTCAAATTTATAATGTTAAAATTAAAATTAAAATATCTAAAAATGTTAAATTTAAATATTAGTAATTTTTTTTAAAATTAAAATTGATAAGAAAAATCAAGACCAAATATTACAGATTTAAATCCAAATGAAAACTTTTAAATTAAAATTGGTAGGAAAAATCAAGACAAAATATTACAAATTAAATCTAAAATGTTCAAAATTTATAGATTTTGAATAACTTAAATGGGTTAAATTTAAATCAGAACATATGAAATTAATATTAAATTCAAAAAAATTAAAAGTAAAGCACCGACTTATTTATTAGACAATTCTAAAATTCAAAGAATTTAGTTGTCATAATCGCCTCATTATAGTTTCAAATAATTGAATTTATAAGTGTTTTTTATCATTTAAGTTCTTTTATTGCTTTTTCATTATGTGTTTCAAATAGTTGTTTTATTATCTTTATATGCATGGTAACAAAATTTTCCTTTTTTTTAAAATTGTGAATAGTTAAAGAAACTTCAAGATTTCTCGGAATTTTGCATGAATATATATAAATATTGATCAAATCTATCTATAAAATAGACATTTTCATCGCATCAAGAAAATGACTAAACATTGAGCTGAGTCACTGTTTTTTTTTTTTTTTTTTTTTTTTTTGATGGAGAAAGGTAGCATGCTACTTGTTTCGTTTATTTTATTTAGAAATAAACTTAGTTAGAAATGTGAATCAACTAGAATTCGAACTTGGGTATCAGGTATCAATCACCAACCCTTTTGCCACTTGTGCTACGGACGGTCAGTGAGTCACGTCACTGTTAAGGGAGGAGCCAATAGGGAACATACAACATGTCCAAAAAAATTATTGAACGTGCCCGATGCACGCGTATAAGGCGCCTGAAGGTTTTAGACGGGAACGGTTGAGAAGTGAGGCGTAACTTCCACGATGGGGCGTAATTCACATGAGGAGTAGGCGTAACTTCCACAATCATGGTTAACAACCACTTCCCCCACTACTTTCAACGAACCAATATGGCGGTTGATATTACTATAAATAGTAATTTCAAAGCCTGCAATATGAGTTTTTCTCTTCCCCTAAGGGCCTGATTATGTTTGAAGGGAAAGTGGGGTGGAAGTGAACGGGGGAAGTGATTTTCGGTGAAAACTGACCACTTCCGCTGTTTGGTTCACCGTAATTTTATTACGCCCGAAAGTCCAGTTCACCTAAACTAGTGAACTTGACTTCGCCCTCCCATGGGGCGAAGTCAATTCCGGTGAAGTGAAAAAAAATGCAAGAATGGATTGATGTGTTAGGATTACCTCTTCTAAAATATGATCAAATTTGATTAGGTAAACTTTAATATATTTTTTGTTTAATTTGTATATTTAGAAAATGATGAAAAATGAATTTGTTAAATGTTAATAATTTTTTAACTTTAGAATTTTATTTATTGCATTATTATAATTTATATGCAAACAAATAATATATTTTTTAAAAATTTTATTTTATAATTATACATATATATAATTATATACATATATAATTATATTAATTTTTATTTATTATAATATATTATTCACTATAAGTTACAAAATAGACAATGATATCACTTTGGAGGTAAGTATACCGGGGGTGGAGAGCTACACTTTTTACGTCATCTACTTCCTACCAAACAAACAACAGAACTCGCAGAACTGCACTTCCACAGTTAGAAACAAACAGCAGAAGTGAACTAATTTTCACCCCAACTCCTCTTCAACCCAAAGTCCACTTCCACCCCAAGTCTACTTACGTTGAAACAAACATACCCTAAACGAGAAGACCACCGCATTTTCATATTTTTTCTTTCCCGCATTTACTGCTTTCCTAGGAGTAGTTTTTAAGTTAGATCTCTAGAGTCTGCATGCCCCACGGGCACACTCTGTTGTAAACTATATTTTCAGAGTCTGTATACCCCACGGACACACTCTATTGTAAACTATATTTTCAGAGTCTGTATACCCTTCGGGCACACTCTGTTTTATTAATATATAAAAACATTTGGCTCTTTCAGCCGATCAGTCGCTGTGTATTTCATCTATTCGGCTTATCAGTCGACCCAAAACTCTGTGCAGTTTATCAATTCGGCTCATCCAGCCGAACCGAATATTCTATAGAGGTTTTTGAACCCGGCCGATATGATCCCTCATCAGCCGAGTCGCTTGATCCAGTCGAAGGGCGCAAACTTCGAGGGTCACTATCCGAAGCCGTGTTTCATCCCGACTCGCTCCCCGAGGAGGATTCTTGACCGGGTCAAGGATCAGGGATTTCGGCTCGCAACAATTTTTGGCACGCCCGGTGGGACTCTTGTCCAAGTAAATTTGTATTTTCATTTTATACAAATTATGGCTGATGACAATGCCATGAATCTCCACAATCGAGTTATTCCTCAAACATCCGGGAACGATCAAACCAGTAATACTGAAAACGCTGATGAGCGTCGTTGTGCAGTATTACCAGCAGAAAATGAAATTAGTGGGCAATCGGCTTATCAAGAGCCGAGTCTAACTCAGGCACTCGGCTAGATGACCCGAGTCCTGCAAACTGTAGATCAAAATATCCATCAAAGTACCGTTCGACTAGACGCAGTGTTGGCCGCCATCACAACTTGCAATAAAATATTGTTCGAATTAGACAGTTATTTACCCAAAACGAGCAACCTTATGGGGGGCAACAGGGGCCCTTAACTGTGCCGGTGCAACAAAATCCCATCACGCCGGCGGTGTCACAGGCGCAATCGCAAATGGCACCTTTCCAAACTGCTTATAGGCTGGCGAATATAAACGCCGGCCTGCAGTCGGAGATTGCATCTGGTTTAACTCATTTACCAGCTTATCAGCCCCAAAATGCGGGGATTAGAGCTGGGGGGCAGGCCCCTAATATTATGCAAGGAGCAAATCCCACAATACAGAGTTATGGACTTCCTCCAGAGCCGAATCCGGCTCAAGCGCAGGCCCCGGTTCCCGTAATAGGGAACAATAATGAGCTATATGCTCAAATCGAGGAAGTCATTCAGAATACCTTCGGAGTAGGGGCCAGGCTGGCAATGCGGCCTGTATTTCGCTCCCCTTATCCCGCAAGCATAGACACAGATCATCCATATCCGGCAAACTGAAAAATGCCGAAGTTCGACAAGTTCTCGGGCGATGAGACCGAGAATACGGTCGAGCATATAGCCCAGTTCACGGCCCAATGTAGAGAAGCGGCCGCTGACTCATTTTTGAAACTTCAATTATTTAACACGTCGTTAACTAAAACGGCGTTTACTTGGTATACAAGTTTATCAGCCAATTCCGTCCAAGATTGGGACGAATTGGAAAGAAAATTTTATGAGCAATTTTATAGGTCAGAACCACAATTATCGGTCGCCGACTTGGCTTTGTACCGACAAAAGTCAAGTGAAACGGTCGAAGAGTATTTAAACCGTTTCAAAATAGCCAAAATTCGGTGCTTTATGAGAATGCCGGAATCAGAGTTCACCAAAATGGCATTAAATGGTCTACATTTTAAGATAAAAGATCATTTTGAAGATAAGTATTTTTCTAACCTGTTTGATCTAGGTGTTCGAGTTGCCCAATATGAGCAATTCCAAAAGAAAAGTAAGGACAATCGGCTACAATAGAGCCGATATAAAAATCAAAGTAAAAGTAAGGAGAAATCCTCGATAGAAGAACAGTCGGTTCAAGAACAGCCGAACCAATCGCGTGAAAGTGAAGAATCGGCTGATGAAGCTGAGGTATATGCGGCTGGTAAAGAGCCACTTTCTTCAAGGAGAAATCCTTGATAAAAGAACATTCGGTTCAAGAAGAGCCGAATTAATCAAGTAAAAGTAAAGAATCGGCTAATGAAGCCGAAGTATATACGGCTAGGACGATAAAGAGTCATTTTCTTTAAACCGACCAAGACAAGCGAAACTAAAGCTTGGGTCTCGGCTGTGTCATTTGAGCAGTCGATTTGGCACCAATAGTCATCCGAATGTTCATTTGAAAGACTATTGGGGGGGCATTGTTGATACCAAAATTGAAATTAACATGCCGACCTAACCCACGTATGAGCCAATAAGGACACGTGGTACACCAGGAGTCGGCATTAAGGCGTCTGAAGGTTTTAGGCCGGAACGGTTGAGAAGTGAGGCATAACTTCCACTATGGGGCGTAACTTCCATGAGGAGTGGGCATAACTTTCACGAGCATGGTTACAATCACTCCCCCCACTATTTTCAACCAACCAATAATGTGGGTTGATATTACTATAAATAGTAATTTCTAAGCCTGCAATAGGGGTCTTTCTCTTCCCTGAACGAGAAGACCACCGTATTTTCATATCTTTTCTTTCCCGCATTTACTGCTTTCCTAGGAGTAGTTTTTAAGTTAAATCTCTAGAGTCTGCATGCCCCACGGGCACAATCTGTTGTAAACTATATTTTCAGAGTCTGTATGCCCCACAGGCACACTCTGTTGTAAACTATATTTTCAGATTCTGTATGCCCTTCGGGCACATTCTGTTTTATTAATATATAAAAATATTCGGCTCTTTTAGCCAATCAGTCGATGTGTATTTTATCTATTCGGCTCATCAGCCGACCCAACACTCTGTGCAGTTTATCAATTCGGCTCATCCAACTGAACCGAATATTCTATAGAGGTTTTTGAACCCGGCTGATCCGATCCCTCATCAGCCGAGTTGCTTGATCCAGTCGAATGGCGCAAACTTCGAGGGTCACTATTCAAAACCGTGTTTCATCCCGACTCGCTCCCCGAGGAGGATTCTTGACCGGATCAAGGATCAGGAATTTCGGCTCCCAACAGTAAATTTTTGTATTTATTTATATTACTATTTTTATATTTTATCTATTTCACGCACATTCGTCATTTTTTTTATTTATATTTGTGCGCTTATCATAGCATCTATAGATCTATTTAATCTTGAGTTCTGTCGAGGCCTCCCCGCGTTTGGCGGGGGCCTTCGGCGGGACCCACAGAGAGCAGACAGAGAGAGAGAGAGAGGGAGAGAGAGCAGACAGAGAGAGAGAGAGAGATGGAGAGAGTGAGATAGAGAGAGAGCAGACAGAAAGAGAGAGGGAGACATTTCCCACCTCCCCTCCCCGCCCCCCTTCATCACTCTTCTCCCCATGCTCCCTAGCCCGCCCCTGTCTACTTCTTCCTCTCTCCCTTCTCCCTCCCCCAACGCTTGCGCGCGACCTGCGCCCGCCTGGGTGCGGGTCGCCAGGGGGTTCTTCGCCCGCGCCGCGGATTCGGCGTCCCCTCCTCTCCTCTTTACCTCTCCCCTCCCGCCCGGCTCTCTCACCCCTACCCCCTTTTCCTCCCTCCGGCTTCTCCCTTTCTCCACTCCCCACCCCCACGGGCCGATCCACGATGGCAGAGGAGGCGGAGGCGAGCCGGACCATCTGGCAGCCGCGGGGGGACGCGCGGCGAGCGGAGGGGGGGCGTCGCGGGGGGGCGCAAGGGGGCGCCGCCCGAGTATACTAGGGGCGCCGTGGAGGGCTCGCGGCGCGGGCACGGCAGCGGGCGGCTGCGCGCGGGCGACCACGACGCGGCGAAAGGCGGGGTGGGGAGTAGGGGAGAATTGAGGGGGACGGGAGACGAAGAGAGAGATGGTGAGAAGAGAGAAAGAGCGAGAGCAGGAGTCAGAGGAGTAAGATGTTGAGAAGGAAAAGAGAGAGGAGAGAAAATTTTACAACTTTAAATTTTAAATTTTATATATAAATTTCAAATTTTAAATTTTAAATCTAATTTATATATATCTAATTTTATTTATAAATCTATATTTATTTACTATATATAATTTTTATATTTAATTTTTTAATGCTTAAAATTTTAAATTAGATTTAAAAATTAAAATATTAAAAAAATTATTTAAAATATGTTAAAAATTATGTAAATTTTCCGCCGCGAAGCGCGGGCCTCCACTAGTATTATATTAATTATTCAGTGCACACCGAATCAGCATCGAATAAAGTGGAGCATCGAATAAATTGGTTGTACAATGATATTGTGATGGGCAAAAACATTTGAACAAAAATAATAATTAATAAAGTGATTGTCTAATCATATTGTGAGGGGCAAAAACATCGAACAAATATAACTAATTAATTAACTAATAAAGCATTAAAGTGCCCTGGAATCTATGCCCTAGAAATATCATCTCAACTTTTCACTGTTTCTAGTTAATGCCCTAGAACTATCACCTCCACTTTTTTGCTGTTTGCACGTCCTGAATATAAGGGTAAACTTCAAATATCACTTTCGTAGTTTTGCATTTTCTCATTTTAGTAATTTATAGTTTAAAATGTATCAATTTAGTATCTTGTGATTTTATTATTTTTCTTTTCATCAACCCATTCGTTAACTTTTCGTTAAATCATATACAAAAAACTTTAAATACCCCACCTATAGTTTATTGAATATTTATTTTAGTATCTTTTAGTTTTAACTTTGTCTCTGATTTAATAAAAAAATTAGTGAAAGTGATAAGAAAAAGAAAAAAATAAAATTATAGGGTACGGAAGTGATACATTTTAAACCACAGGATACTAAAATGAGAAAGAAAGATATTTGAAAATTTTCCAATATTTAAACCTGACTAGAACTAAGAAAATAATTTTTTTAAAAAAAAGACAGTGCGCAGGCCAGTAACAGGTCTTTTCTCGCCTTAAAATAGACTTTTTGGTGTCAAAATATTAAATTTGAGCATTTAAATACTACAATGTAATAACTTAATTTATTCTATTTTACTTGCAAGAATAGATTTTAGCATAAAAAACACTCACCGACCGTTCCTAACACAAGTGGCAAAGAAGTTGGTGGTTGATACTTAAAGTTCCAATTTCGAATCCTAATTGATTCACATTTCTAGCTAAGTTTATTTCTAAAATGAAGTAAATGAAACAGATAGCATGCTACCTATCTCTCTCAAAATGCATAAAAAACACAAATTATAGCAGGAATATAGACCCCAAAATTTAAAAAATTGAATGGTTAAAATTTTTTTCTTTTCCAAAAAAAAAAAACGGCTACAGTTATTTTAGCCATATAGATTAGTAAAGCACCAACCTATTTAGGCAATTCTAAAATTCAAAGAATTTATAAAAATTTCTTTTTCCTAAACATATTGTAGAGACGTTAATTAATCGTAATAATCCCCCTCATTATAAATAGTTTCAAATAATTGAATTCATAAGTGCCTTCTATCATTTAAGTTCTTTTATGACATTTCTCTTTATGTGTTTCAAATAGATGTTTTATTATCTCCATAAATATGACTTACTTTTACGGGAATTAAGCAGGGATCGAATAGTTATTAAAAGAATATTTGGTTCTCTGAAAATTTCTCGGAATTTTGCATGAATATATAACTATTGACCAAAAACTATAAATAATTTAATGTAGCGCATTAATTAATTAAATTAAATAATTAAATAATTTAGATTTCCTTATATTAATGTACGTGTACGGAGAAACAACGCGCGAGATTAATTAACTGGGCAATAAACCAAGTTGCGTAATATGTATATATAGATTTTCTTATATTTTATATAAACTTCATATACATCCAAAAAGGGCAAATTTACATAGACTTGACACGTGCCATCCACACGTGTGCAAAACCCTAGCTACGCACGGGGGACGCATGCACACAGGCATGCACCAGCCCTAGCTGACACGTGTGCGCTACACACGTGTGAGCACGTACACCCTCGCCGCCGCCCACATACGTCTCCGGCCGACCACCACCACCACCGCCGCCACGGTGTGAACATACGCCGGCGACGAGAGACAACTACCAAAATATATATATTTTTTGTTAAAAAAAAACTTCTACGTACACACACATCTATATGCATGCACATGCACTAGTACGATACAAAATACATAATAGTACTTTACGTAGTTAATTTACATAAGCATATATATATATATATGCACTACTACAGTGGCTAGCTAGCTAGTTCTTGTCTCCATGGTGAAGGCCATGGAAGTAGCCTTGCGGGTTGGCTTCAAATGCGGGCCGCGATATTGTTCCGTCCCGCACCCGGGCGCTTCATCATGTCGCTGCCGGCGCACCGCCTTTTGCCGCATGGCCTCCACCGCCACACTGCTTTGCCCGCCTCCGCCTCCGCCCGCGCACCTTAGCTCCGCCGCCGCCGCCTCCTTCGCTCCGCCGCACCGCCTTTAGCTCCGCCGCCGCCGCCTCCTTTCGCTCCGCGCCACCGCGCCTTTGGCTCCTCGCCGCCGCCCGCCTTTGCCTCCCATTTTGATCTACCTCTACTGCGTATATCATTTGCTTTTTCTTTTTTTTTTTTCTGTTTGGGTGGTGGGGGTGGGGGGTGTGTTGATTTGTGTTGTGGAGTTGGTATTTATAGAGGGAGGAAAGTGAGAGGGGTGAGATTTTTCTTAGATTCTTATTCGGTGCGTGGTGATCGTCACCGAACAACTTAAAGCGGTTCGATTCACTTGGTGCTTGTTCGGTCCAATCATATTCATAATATTGTGAGGGGCAAAAATATCGAACAAATAAATAAAAGCGTTGAATAGCCTAGAATCATCAACTCTTCGCTGTCTGTAGATAGCCGGCTAAATTTTAAAAATTTATAGTACATTTATCATCATTCAAACTTTAGACATTTTAATTAGACTAAAATATAAAAAAAAATTTTGTTTCAGAAAATTACTGTATTAATGGAAAAAACGAAATGACCAAATTATTCTTATTTATTTATTTTATTAAAATATAATATATTTATGTTATTTTTAGAAAAAAAATTTGGGATAAATTATAAAAAATAACAAAGTAGTGAAAGAGCTAAGAAAGGAGAGCTAAATGTATTAATTTGAAATTTTGAGGAAGTAAAATATAAATTTTTTAAAAGTTGGCCTGGATGGGAGGTAAAAAGGAAAAAAAAAAAAAAAAATTATAAAAGAGTTTAGGGTTTAGAGTTTAGAGTTTCTCTATATTAGCCTTTAACTAGCATTAATCAAATAATTTAAAAGAAAAAAAAAAAGAGCAAGCAGGCCGGTAACAGGTCTTTTCTTCCCCTTAAACAAAGACTTTTTGCTGGCAAAAATTTAATTATCAATTTTCAGCATTTAATTACTACAAACTAAATGTAATAACTCCATTCAATTTCACTTGCAAGAATAGATGATTTTAGCATCAAAAACAACTCATTTATATCACTAATGTGTGTCCTTTATTATTTCTTCACTATTTGATTACTATTAGCGATTTTAAATAAGATGAAACATAAATCTACATAGATAATTGCAAAGTTTTGAATTGGATTGTAAGTGTGAAATTTGCGGAGTTTGGATTAACTATCTTGTAAATAGGCTCATGCTTGTTTTAACTTTTTTGAACTTGTCTTTTACAGAAAGATCACAAATTGTAGCAAGAATACCTCCCGAAACAAGTCATAATTAATCCAAAAGCAATTTCTTTATCTTTAACTCAAAAATAGAGGAAAGAAATCAATTAGAGGTGAAACAGCAGCAGCAGCAGCAGCAGGAGGAAAGGATGATGAAGGAAAGTGAAAACAAACAAACTCTATGCAGTACCATATATATAAATATATGTAAAGCATATGAAATTAAATAATATATCTTTCTGATTTTACTTGCGAACGAATGCGACGGTCGCCAAGCGAGACCCTTCCGCCCCGCCTCGCATTGCGGAAGGATACATCTGGACATGATCGAGATACCGAAAGACGGCAGCCTCACCATTGCCGTTAGATCCGGCGGAGCCGACCTGTCTTTGATTGAAATTTTCCACCTCTTGTACTAGCTCATCTTTTGTGCTGTTACAGGAGGTAATTACCTGAAATATATTATGCCAACTACGTAATGAAGTAGGAGAAAAGGGAAAGAGCATTAAGCATCGGCTAGAGCTTCTATAGAAATATTGTTAGTATTTGAGTAGAACTGTTCAAAGAAGTATTGAATCCTTCAATTGCTTAATAATTACCGCAGCTGAAAAAAGAGAGAAAACAGGTTTGAATCGAGATTTTGCTTCTGGGACTGAAAGCTGAGTTTAGCTTTCTACCGCAACAGAAGTTTCATAACTTTTGTTAACCAAACATCTGATTTCTAGATGCCTCTACTTTCTAGAGAAAAAAAGTTGTTCTAGAAGCTATACCAAGTAGGCACAAACAAATATGGAGACTGGAATACTCACCAGAATGCCACCTGGAACAACCAGGTGTGCGACGGATTCCCAATACATCATCCTGTTGTACAACAAAAATAAGAAAATCTAGTAGTCATGCAAACCCCTTCATATAAAACTTTTCAGTCATTTTAAGGCACCACCGTTAATGCTTCATCTCTACAATGAATGCCTTGTACAATTATTGAATAAGAATATTACGGTTGCATTACTTCCTAAAATGTATGGTTGTTTTCTAGAACTCGCTAAAAAGTTAATGGATCAACTTAGTCCTTTTCTTTATGATTGTATCTTATAGATAAAATGCAGGAAATATTGCTTCTATAAACATATATATATATATATATATATATATATATATATATATATAGTCCGGCTATGGTGCTTGTAAAAGCACCAAGCACTTGGTACTTGTAAGTTTTTTACCATTAGATCTACTCCTCGGATCATTTTTAACCATTAGATTATACTATTCAACCAACCACCCACTCAACCCTAGGAGNTATATATATATATATATATATATATATATATAGAGTCCGGCTATGGTGCTTGTAAAAGAACCAAGCACTTGGTGCTTGTAAGTTTTTTACCATTAGATCTACTCCTCGGATTATTTTTAACCATTAGATTATACTATTCAACCAACCACCCACTCAACCCTAGGGGACCCACATCATCTTAACCGTATATCTTTTAATCCAATGGCTAAAAATCTACAAGCACCAATAACTTGGTACTTTTAAAAGCATAGGAGCTCAATTATATATATATATATATATTACCCCATCAATCTACGAGCCAAGAGATAAATATCACCTAGGAACACTGACTGAAAGAGGCAGAGTGACGAAAATTTAAAGGGAAAATATACATAGGTCAACATTCAGGGTGGTGCAGTGAAGATCGCAGCATTTATAGGAGGGCATAAGCATTTAAGCCTTGTATCTTAGATTCTTAGTAAGTTCGAAGACATACGAGTGAAGTTGTTAGAGGCTACAACAGCTACTTAGATTGGAGCAAACACGAAAAAACAAAGTGCGGCTATTAGCTATTAAGTACCTTTTCACATGACCATCCGGATGGAGCCCAATCGCGTCAAGGGTATATTTGTCATTTACAAGTCGAAATTTTCTCTCCAGTTTCGTCTCCAAAACATCATCAACCTGTAATACAAATATCAGATTTATAAGAACCGTCAAAGTCTACAGAACCAACACTGAACTGCCAGCAACAGATAATTCTTTCATAACTTTTGGATGATAATGATTGATGTACAAAACATCCAATTCTGCAGATTTGTGATTGTTATAAAGAATTTGATTTCTTATAAACATGATAATGATATGAGTTAATTTGCAATCAGCCAAAAATTTGCACTTTTATGACAAGAAATTTTAACAATAAAGAAAAAAAGTTTAGTAATTTTAGGATTACTAAAAGAGTACTATTCAAATTTTCAACCAAATTTGTCGGCAATGAACTATGGTAAGGTGAATTGAATGATAGACTAATTCATGGCATACACAGGAAGAGCATAATCATATGCCCATCAGAGAAAGACACAGAATTCAAGTGGACAAACAGTATAGCACCTCTTTTTTTAAAATGAACTACCAGTTGTATGATCCATAATTCCTAGAAGTTTCTTAATTTGGTCTAACCTTTGTACTCTTCAAACTTTTTTTTGAGAAAAATGCTGAAATTAAAACACAAAATAAAACAAGTACTGAATTTGGTGCTGGCGAGATTCGTAACATACCTAAGATAGGCTCTTTAAGTAGGTTTATATTCAGTTTAAGCTGCAAAAGCCAGCTATATTTGTACTAATTAAAATCATTAATATTAATGAACAAATTCAGAATTAATCCAACTGGCTCACAAATTAAGAAGATGTGGAATACAGTAATTGCAACTAGTCAAGAACTCGATTAACTTCAAATGGTTACCTGTGAATTTGTGAATCAGTTGAATTTTCTGGCGAATAGGTTCCTATAGAATAAATTCAGGACAAGGTGTTCATTGCGAAAGCTGAACTAGGCAACTTTTAGATTCTACTATTTAAGCAACTGTTTTTCAAGGACAATGCACTCTTTAGACATTCAACTGGTTGAACCATCACAAAAATCAACTGAGATTTTCACTTATTGGGACAAAGTATAGGCTGTATATTCTGGACTCGCTGGCCCTGAGGTTAAACAATGTTGTACTATATATAAGTGATTTAATAATATGAGAACATAAGAATAACTGGATTAATGATATACTATGAATAATAGAAAATGAATTCTCACTAAATCCGAGCTGATGTCATGGGAGTCAGATATGCTATGGAGAAATCCCTTCAAATCCTTTGAAATGAAATCTCCTTTTAAGGAAGCAGTTCCAAGAAAGATTCAACAAAAGTGAAATTCTAATTCCTTGGACTTCTAGGGCTCCATTTTTATTTGAGCAAAGATTTCGAATACTTTGCCTCCAACTAATACTGGCTGAGCTTCTTGATCTTTGAAGCATTCTATCAAGGATGTCTGACCTAAAACCTAGGTTCATTTTATGGATGTGTGGACTTTAGCCTTGGGAAATGATGGAAGGGATAGACACTCAAGAATAACTCTCATGGAATTCTAACAGATTCATTCCTAAATTTTTCAAAGACCACATGACATTTAATAGATGTAGTACAATACTACCCTACTAGATAAAACTTGCAAAAAAAAAAAAAAAGAAAAATATAAAAAAATGTATAAAATAACTGTCACTAAATTATTTAGCTCCCTATTGTCAAGATACTTACAATCTATATAGGGATCCTTGTAAAGAAGGCCTAATCCGAAAAACATAAAGTACGCAAAGATTCAAAAACTAAGATTCTGACATTCTTTTCTTGATTGGTTTACTAAAATGACAAGTCAAAATTTAATTTGCCTTGCAGATTGACCGAAACCTCTATTGGATTCAAAATCCAGATTGATAAATGCATCTCTGTGATGGAATTAACTAATCAACAAAGTAATGATATGAAAAGGCATGAAGTTGTTGTCTTTGCATAGTTCATCTAGAAGATGCTTCAATTGGCATATATTGGAGTTAAGTTGGTGCTTGTTTTCTGTTTACTTCCTTTGCTAGTATATTGACATTGCAAGCATCTTCGGATGCTTTTGATTTATATACTAAAAAAGGATGAAATGGCAACGATTTTAGATTTCATCATAGAGATCAGTTCCTATAACAAAAATTAATCTCAAATATTGACCAAAATCTCAGATGACCAGAAAAAAGGCCCCACATTAAGCATTTTTTGTCCCAATCAAATTGAGTCTTACAAAAGCTCTTCAAATGAAAAAAACATCTTTCTTTATTTGGAGAAACTCAAATATCCAAAACTGTTAAACTATCAGGAGAACAAAAAGGGAATTGTCAAACGTTTTAAACAGCATTATTCTATAAATTCAATCAGCTAGTGAAATAACAAGGTCATAGAAACAGAGGCATGCAACAGCGCAGTATGATAATGTTGAAATAGATGAGAAATTTCTGGGGGCAAATAGATGCTTTGTTGACATACTTTTGCAGCTTACAATCAAGATAACAGTAACCCAAACCAACATTTAAAAAGCAACCCTTTATAAACATTCAAGAAATAGTTATAAAATTAAAGATCTCTTCAAGGATTACAATATGCACCCATGCGAACATGCTCTCATTTAAAATAAAAGAGAGAGAGAGAGAGAGAAAGAAACGTACCAAGAAGTTGATTTGGGAAAATCCATTACGAACAGCAAGGTTCCGGGCATGCTCAATTGCTTCTTCACTATAATCAGTTCCAGTTAGATCAGAAAACCTGTCATGGAAGGCTAACGTTAGTGATCGAGTAAAGAATTCCATATGCAGTATCCATAGTAGAATTATCTTACATATACTTGAACTAGTTATCAAGTACAAAGAAGTCACGGTACATTTAGCATTACGATAACAGTCCAATTGAATTCCTACTTCAGTTGATTAGTTACTTGACCTTTTTCTTCTTGAGATAACAGGAATGTACACTATTTAATTAAACTGAGAAAAATTCACTGAACTGGTTGACGTCATGCATAAAGCATGCACTACCCTAACCGGGAGATTGGAAGCCCATAGAGTTCATAGTCAATTCAGTATACAGTACAAAGGAGCCCCTTAATGACAGTAAAGGAAACAAAAAGGCAAGCCCAACCGCTAAGACATTGACAGAAGAAAATCATCAACATAAGAGCCTATGCCTTGTTTGCTTTGCTTTCAACCAAAGAGCAACATCTCCCTTTGTCCTGCCCACCACTGTCGTCCCAGATGCCCATTAATTACTTGACTCATATATGCATCTACCCGTCAAAGTAACCCAAACTTACATGTATGCTCCTTCACCTGAGTTCTTTCCAAGAATTCTGGTACCAGAGCATTTCTCTTGATGGCTTCTCTTTTGGCACAGAAATCTGCCTTCTCAGCATGAAAATCTCTAAAAGGAGGAGCACATTCACAAATAGGGGCTAGTTCTAAAGTTCTATTCACAAAAGTTAAGTCACAAGGGACAAATGAAAATTCAAGCTATTTCTAAGAGCAAGATGCAAATTGTAACTTCTGACGGATATATATATACACACACATACATATGTATATATATCTTCACAATGACAAAAATTCCAATATTTCGTTAACCATAGATAGAAACTTAGAATAGTACCCCTGCTTTGCAAGCTCCTGCAACAGCAGACCGTTTCCTGTTCCTACATCAAGCACACTCCAGCTGGACAAGTCTTTAGGGATGTCACTTGATTCGGAGTTAGAGCTCTCTATGTCAGTTACATTCTGGCCTTCAGAAATTTTTACACACAAATTTTTGGTCCAGCCCACCAGAACATCAATTGTTTCAGCACCAAACCTGCAAAAGAAGAATTCCTAGTTCAACCTCAGAAAAGAGAAGGATGTAAAACATTACACTCTGCATTCTCTGCTAAACAACTTGTGTACTATTACCGACCGTCCCTAGAGCAAGTGGCAAAGGGCTTGGTGGTTGGTACCCGAGACCCAAGTTCGAATCCTAGTTGATTCACATTTCTAGCTAAGTTTATTTCTAAATGAAATAAACAAAGCGAGTAGCGTGCTACCTATCTCTCAAAAAAAAAAAAAACTTGTGTACTATTTTATGAAGTAAAATGCTTCTTGAATCTCTAATTTTTCTGCAAAGAAAGAAGTCTTGCAATCGAGACAAACTATAAAGCATTGATTCACTATTCAACATAATACACGTGCAACTTGTAACTAACTAATTCAAGAAATTTATTCAGAGAATTCAGCATAGGATTCTAGATTCAAGGTGTAAAAGTTACTACATTAGGGGAGGGAAATGCTACCCACTGTAGGTGAATGTTAAATTTTTATGTTCTCTCTCTTTTTGGTCCTAAGGGTCATGGGTTTCGTGACAGAATAAAAAAAAACAAATGTGACAACACAGGGTCACCAAAGTATTAGTGTCTATGAACTCTTGTAACTAAACATAATTATAAATGCACAACTGTAATCAATTTATCCTTTTAGCAGTGAACATAATTCATCAATGCATAATACTGTAACCATTTTGTCCTTTTAGTGGTGATGCCATATTTATTTTCTATGCTAATACTTTTAGCCATGGGACCTAGGGTGACAACTCATGATAACAAATGTTGTCGTTACATAGCAACAAAGTTTCTATCTTTTGAAAGCATCTTCCAGTGGTTAATACCTTATGATTTTTATGTTATATACAACCTAAAGGTTTAGCGCATACAGTTGCTAGACACCCTGAAAAATTTTAGTGCCAAAATATTAGTTCAATTGTTCGTGGATTTTTTTTTATTTTTTATTTTTTAACTGGTTGCAACTTGGCATGCCTTATGTGACTCCAGTAACAAAATAAACGGCAGGAAATTTTTTAGCCTTCATAGATTAACCACTTCAATAGTAGAGATAATCAATAACTTCATATGAGAGAATAGAAGAGAGACTCAAATAGGTAAGTTTAGGAAACAAAAACATTACATGTATGCAAACAAAAAACATGCACTATCTGCAAAAAGCACAGAATGCATCAAATGATCCAACTGCTACTTATAGAATAAAACAAGGTTATTAAGTTTACCAGCAGAATGTAGGAAATGGCAAGAATATTTTTCTTGATAATATTCCAATATTACTCACCATATTTCACCTGCATGGCCTTGTTCTTGAAAATTTGTACGATCCTCTGAATAAGAATCATCCCAATAGTTCTGCAAGCCCACCATTGATGGTTCAACGTCAGTAGCATCTGGCACATCCTTGTCAGAGCTGCTTGACAATAATAAATATACACAAAGCAAATATTAGAGAGAGTACAATTCATCTACAAACAAATAAGTTCAAATACATCATGAAATAATTTTAGTATCAAAATAAGTTGCTAAGGGCAACAACTTGTTACATGCTATCTCCCTGACATACCCATACTTAGTCTTACATTAACTAAGGTTAACCATATGAATCCTTCAAGAGAAATTAAGTGGGATCCATAACATGATTTTCTTTCTTCACGCTATGATATATTTAGATAATATTCTCCTAAAGAAATTGCACACTAACTTCCTTAATAACCAGTTAACCACTAACCATATCCTCATTCCATATAACATATTTTGATTGCATTATCCTTTCCAATCAATGTATTTACACATTTACATTGTATAATTATTGCCATCTCAAATCGCCCTTTCACTTTTCTTTAAGGTAGAAGTAAAATGTAATCACCTCGAAGTAAGTACATGAACCTTCCCTACAACGATTACAAGACTTATAAATACATCATATATGAGTAGTGTTATTAGTAATCAGAACATTGACAGAAGGCATTGCTTTGCTCAAATAATTATAACTCTAACCTATTTCGCCCTAGTAGCACACGTTTGAGACACATAAATTCCTTGTTAGTAATGAGGGTAATCCTGTATATGATTTCAATGGGGAAGATCAAACAGGAGAAGAAGTCCCTTAACTCTTACAATAGATTTGGGTTGATGAAGAAAAGTGAAATGAGATGGCCATGTTGAAGAATATAGAAGAGAAGATGAAATTTGATTACAAGTGCGGAGTGACGAAAAAAAAAGCAATGGAGAATAAGCTGAAAACCCATGTAATCATTGACGTCTGTGTATACAGATGCTATTCTTGATGATTTGGGCATATTGTCGGGTCTTATTGCCATCACCAAAATAGCTTGGCATTATCTGAGATATCAAATGATACCATATGACCACATCAGCAAAGATAGCAGATGCTAGCTTTTTGTTACTCCTTGTAAGTGTTATGATGAAAACAGCAGATAAAGTGGCTCTTAAAAATGTCTTTCCAACATATTTGGCTTTTTCTGTACATTGTTTCTAACATCTTGGGTGAGCAAAAATATTTGTCTGAAAAGTTCCTAACCCATTATCTCAAGTGAGATCAACAGACTTCTCTGTTTGCCTCATTGTATGACCTATCCCAACTTCTAGTTTTTGTGATGAAATGAGTTATCAAATACATAGTATCATATGATGCATGAATAATGTTGGATGAGTATTTGATTAGAATGGATGGCCAGGATGGTAATTAGGAGTTAGAAATTTGTAGTATACTCTAACACTCACTACAATCCACACAAAATTACTAAAAGATCCAAGTTTGCCTGTTTCTCTTACATGGAACCCTAATATGCATGCTAGCAAGAGTGATCTTGGGAGTACCATATTTGGAAGTAGAGATACTGCTTTTTCCATCTAATTTGTTGCAAATAGCCTTTTCAGCTATGAAATTAAGATTAAGATTTAACCTATAAAAGTGATGTTGCCTAATTTGTAAAGGCAAATGTAGCATATAATAACCTATTTTAGATTTGTATCAGAACTGAGGTTTGCTTCGAAGCTTTTAATGGTACTTAATAACCTAGCCTCCCTCCCTTTCCAGTGTTTTACTTAATGTCCTAGAAGCAGTATGCAGCATGCAGTATGCAGTGTGCAGTATGCATTATGCATGCGGTCAGCCCACCGCATAGAGCAAATGCAGAATGAGGGCGCATATGTGGTTCACCTATTAAAATATTAAAAAAAATATATGTGTACAAAATATTGAGATGCTTCTTAACAAAGCTAAATAACTATACTAACAACTAATTAATTACAAAAAACTATCTCGTTAAAAGATTAATCAATCTTCTATGAAAACAAAATTATTATTAATAAATTTAGTTATTTCCTATAAACAATCACGACTTATATTCACCACTGATTTCAATTATGCTACTTAGTTGGGTGGCAAGTGCCTAAAGCATCATAAATTGAAATCAATCTTTCTCCTAAAATAGATGACATCAATTTTAAAATAAGTAATTGCCCTAGAAAATACATGAGGAGGATTCTCATCCAATGGACTGATTTTCTTTTCCAACCCAATCGGTATTGCAACTAAAATTCCAGACTTTTCCTTAAAAAAAAAAAAACAATTGTACGAATGTTAAAAATTATCATTTTTCTAAATCTTCCTTTCTATCAGTAATACAACAAAATCTACAAATTTAGAAAGCCTGCATGGTAGTAGCTATAAGTCAGAATCAATTATTTGCAATGTCATTTTACCCATTAGGAGATTTGATTGGCACGACCACTTATTGACCCAGATGAGGCAAACACTATGTAGGATGACAGACAATCTGACAAAATGGAACAAATAAGCACACAAACAGGTAGAAAAGCATCAGTAATCATTAATCAAACTTATAGCCACTTAACACCAAATCATTCACAACCTAACTAACACCCCGCAAAATCAAATCTTGCAACGACAAATAAAAAGAGTTCCATTTAATTATCCACAAATAGCTTAATTGATTACGAGATTAGACAATAACACACCAGATCTAAACAAAATCCTAATTGCTCTCAAAACAATCATTGTCAAAACCAACTCTGGCACTTGGACCAACAAGATCATACATTACCACTCCCATCTCAACTCCATTATTGAGATATTAATCCAGTCAATCATACTAAACTCATAAATTTAGATCACACAGCCTTCCCCATTCCTCATCTAGAGAGAGAGAGAGAGAGAGAGATCACATTGTTAACTATATAATTTAGACCACCAAAACCATACATTACAAGTCCCATCCTAACTCCACTATCAAGATATTAACCCTATCAATCACACTACACTCGTACATTCCTAGATCACAAATCTTTACCCATTCCAAATCTAGAGAGAGAGAGATCAACATTAACAAATCTATAACTCGGGCCACCAAGATCATACATTACCACTCCCATCCTAAATCCATTATCAACATGATGGTCCTACCAATCCCACAACAAACTCACGATTAGATCACAATCCTTACCCATTCCCCATCTAGAGAGAGAGAGATTCGTATTACCAAATCTACAATTTACACCTATACACCAAGATCATACAACGCCACTCCCATCCTAACTCCATCATCTACACCACAAACCCTATCAATCAATCCCACTACAAACTCACAATTAGATCACAAGCCCTCACGCATTCCAAATCTACAGAAATAGAGAGAGAGAGAGAGAGAGAGAGAGAGAGAGAGAGAGGTTTGGAGGACCTGTAATCGGAGGCGGGGGGGAAATGGGAAGTGGAGAGGACGTCGGCGGCGTCGGCGTGGCGCTGGTCGTCGTCGAGGGTGCTGCCGTAGTCGCTCTTGATTGACCACGAGTCCGCCGCCACCGACCGGTCGTCGTCCGACAGCACCCCAGCCACGACATCCCCACCGCCGGCCGCCGCCGCCGCCGCCGGCCGCCCGGGGAACAGGTCGGATTCCTCCGGCGGCCACCGTATCCCCGCCATCGACCTCCGGTGCAGAGATCGGGGTCGCAAACGAAACCCTAAAAGAGAGAATGAAAGATTTGGGATCGTAGAGAGAGAGAGAGAGAGAGAGAGAGAGAGAGAGAGAGAGAATGGAGACCGGAGTTGTCGGAGGTTTTGGACGGTAGAGGAGGTTTTGGGGGGGTCTCCGCGGAGGCGAGATGGGGACAGAAATTGTTTGGACATCTTTTTTGGGGATTTTACGGAAGTGCCATCGGAAGTTGGACGTTAATCTCGTTGAGTCGTTGGCCAGCAAGGAGTGTATTTTGGGTTGGCATTTGTTGAACTTAACTAGTGTCCTCAAACTATAAGGGCTACTCTTCGAATCTCAAATTTTAACTTAGTATTATTATAATTTTAGTTTAAATTTTATGAATTACTATAATTAGGCTTTTTTGCATAAAAAATCCACTAATTTTGGGCTTATGCAAAATTGGGGAGCCTTTTTCGATTTTACAGATACGGCCCGGATTTTCAGCAAATTGACCAAAATAACCTTACTATTTTTCTCTCTCTTTTTTTTTTTTTTCTCTCGATCATTTTTTTCTCTCTCCGAAGAAGGCGGAGGGGGAGGCGGAGGCGGAGGCGGAGGCGGAAATAGCCTGCCTCGCCTCTGCCCCACACGCCCTCGCCCTCGCCTGTGCACCCCCGCCCTCCTCACGTCCGACCCTGCTAAAGCCGTGCCGCGACCCTCCTCCACTTGGGCACGGCGACGTTGAGGCGCAGGCTCTTCATCTCCATCGCGCGTCAGAATGCCGCGACATCGTCGAAGACGGCGAGCTCGCCTCCGACGAGATTGCGGTGGTTGCGATAAAGAGCAAGAGAGAGATGGTGACAAAAAAATATATATAGAAAGAAAAAATAAAAATAAAAAAATAAAAAAATAAAATATTTTTCTGCAAAAAAGATCAAAAAATATAGAAGAAGAAAGAAAATGAAATTACACTATTAAAATAAGATTACACTGTTTTAATGAAAGTTGCACTCTTTGATATAGAAATTATACTCTTTTGTGATGAATTTTATACTCTTTAGGCCAAAGTTGCACTATTTAGAAAAATTTTCCACCATTTCTTTTTCTATTCTTTTTCTCTTCCTCTTCCTCTTCTTTGGTGATAAGTTTTCTTTAATTAATAAGTGATGATGAAACATCATTAAGTGGTTTAATTAACTTCTCTCATTTGATCTGAGAGAATAAATCACATATTTATGATTTTAAACACACATTCTTTATTGGGGAACATGATTTTATAAGCATTGTAGCTGTTTATTTATTGGTGTGGCAACACTATTTTTGAGAAATATCATTTTACAGGCCTTTCTAGTGCTTCCAACTTCGCAATCTCTAACTGTTTACAGAAGGTAAGGGAGGAGGCGGCAGAGCGGGGTTGGGGGGAGGTGTGGGGGCTCGCAAAGCTGCGTAAGGCCGGTGCGGCGGAGGCCGGAGAGCGCAAGGTCGACAACACGGCCGGAGCAGCACGAGACCCCGTGCCACGCTGTGCAGGGGTCGCAGCGCCGGGGCTAGTCGCACGCCCGCAGCCCAAGCAACGTGCGCAGCTCCAGCAGCCCCGCCGCCACCGTCGGAGACGACGACACCAACACCGACGCCAACGCCGGAGACGACGAGCAGAGGAGGAGGAGGAGGAGAGTGATAGTAAAGAGGGCGAGGGGACGGAGATGCGGACACGTGGCGGAGCGAACGGTGGAGATGCTGCGGCGGCGGCGGGAGGGTGACCCGCATCCGCGGTGAACCCGATGGGTTCGGGCATGGGCATGGGCATAGGGATGAGGAGGGCGCGCGGGTGACGGAGGAAGAAGAAGAATAAGAGGAAGAGAAAGAGATAAAGAAGAGAAATAGTGCAAAATTTTTCTAAATAGTGTAACTTTGGCCTAAAGAGTGTAAAATTTATCCTAAAAGAGTGTAATTTCTATATCAAATAGTGCAACTTTAATTAAAACAGTGCAATTTTTTTAAAACAGTGTAATCTTATTTTAACAGTGTAATTTTATCATCTTCTTTCTTCTTCTATATTTTTTATCTTTTCTGCAGAAAAAAATATATTTTTTATTTTTTTTTATTTTTTTTTTGTCACCACCTCTCTCTTGCTCTCTATCGCAACCACCACGACCTCGTTGGAGGCTGTAAGACTCGCCTCCGACGACGTCGCAGCATTCTAACATGCGGTGGAGGAGAAGAGCCTGCGCCTCGACGTCGCCGTGCCCTAGTAGAGAAAGAGGGTCGCGGCGCGGCTTCAGCAGGGTCGGAGGTGAGGAGGGCAGGGGGTGCATGGGCGAGGGCGAGGACGTGCAGGGCAGAGGCGAGGAGGGCTGTTTCCGCCTCCGCCTCCACTGCCTTCTTCGGAGAGAGAAAAAAAAGAACGAGAGAAAAAAAAAGAGTTGAGAGAAAAAATAATAATGGTATTTTGGTCAGTTTGCTGAAAAAGCGGACCGAATCTGCAAAAACGAAAAAGGTGGTCCGNCAATTTTGCAAAAGCCCAACATTAGTGGATTTTTTATGCAAAAAGGCCCTATAATTAAGTTTTGTAATCTAATTTAACTAACTAAATATTAATATACTACTAATATAGAAATAATGTAGTAGTATTGTAATCGATTACACGATAATGATTAAAATATCACATTATTTTTGTATCTGCAAATGTCAACGTTTAGTCAACTAAATTGACGTATGTGACTTAAATAAAATAATTTATAAAGTTCAAACTAGAAATTGTAAGAATTAAAGATTCGAAAATCAAAGTGTCGCGCTCCTTATAATTTGAGAACCAAAAGTGTACTTTAGCCTTTCTTATATTTGATCATATTAATTAAATCTTATCTGAATATGATTTAATAAAATAATTTTATATTTTTGGCATAAAAAAATATTTTATAATGGAACCTTAATGGATCACTAACGATGGGGGCTAAAGTGAACATTTGTCATTTTACAAGGGGGTAAAGTGTAGGTTTTTAAATGACAAGAGGGGAAAGTAAAAAATCAGGTTTTGACAGGGAGGTTTTCTGTAATTTAGCCTATATTTTTATCATTTTGAAGGATATTTTTTTTGTATAAATTATAAGAAACTGATGAAATAGTAATGGAACCATAACGGAGGGGGGACTAAATATAATAACTTAAAATTTTAAGGAGGTAAAATTTAGATTTTTGAAGGCTATGGAGGAAAAGCAAAAAAACGAATATTTATAAAAAGATTTTCTATAATTTAGCCTCTCTTTTTAAACATACAAGAGGTAGAAACTCTACGTCTCCTAGGTTAAATGCTCATGCGTCATCTTGACCCACTAGATCTCCTAACATAAAACTAAATTATCTTTCAGCTCAATTATTAACTATAATACATGCTAATAATCCAATAAATTTTTATTGGTTACCTTCTCTTTTTTATGAAGAGAATGGATTTTTTTACTGAAGGATCGAAAAACAGAAAGGGTGATCAACTACTTTTCGGCGATATCCCCTAAAAATAGAATGGTTTATTTAGGATGTGAAAAGAATTTATATAGAAGTTCTATAATAGGACATAAACCCCCTAATATTTTATATTTACAACGAGACAATCCTCAGCTTTTACGCTAGATTTTGAGAGCTTGCCCAATCTTTCAAGCACCCGAAGTTCACGGAGCAGCGCTAGTTCGAACATTTGGACACCCGCTCAGTCCCATCCAAAACATGTTTCGAGCGCTCGAAGGGGAAACTGGGCATCTGAATATTTATTCCCTTGTACAATCAGCTTTCTCAAGTTGAGCGTCGAAAACCTATTCAGACGCCTGCAGGGAACCGTCAGAAAGTTGTCCCGACACCTGTGAGACAATTCGAACACCCAAATCTTTTAATCCTGCATGCACCCCAGTCCTTGAGTTGGGAGTTCGAATGTGGTCGAAACACTCGCAAAGTGAGGTCTGAAACCTATTCAGACGTCCGAATTCAGACACTCGAATGTTGGCCTCCTCATCAACTTGCTTTCAGAAAGAGCATCCGAATGGTTGGGCCACTCTGCCAGACTGTTCAAATCCATTCTGGGCGCCCGATACCTGGTTCTGGGCATTCGAAAAGTTTCGATATGAATTAATTTCAATTTGATCTGAACTTAGTCTAAGCTTCTCCAAAGTTATTTTAACATGTCTAGCATTACTTAGTTCATATATTGTCAATTTAGCTAAAGTTTAGTGCATTACGGTTCGGTTATGCATATGACCAAACATGTTGGAGAGATGAAATAGTTTCATCTTTTGAGTTGTTTTGCAAGATTTTTTTTTTTTTTTTTTTTTTTTCCAGGTGGTGTTAGTGTGTTGTTGTTGGGCAATAGAGGTTGTTCTTGTCCTTATTGTCGGATGGGGTGTACAAAAAAGTTGACTCGACACAAAGCGACCAACATATACATTTGCTTTTGGATAACCTAGAAAGATATTTTGTCATATTTTTACTTACATTTCCCCCCCCTTTTTTTTTCATTTTTGTTGATTACTTTTCGTGGATAATTTGTTGCCTTTTGCATATGTACCTAATTTCCACCTAGGGCACGTTGGTTTCCCTGAAAAGTGAGGAAGGAGCGAACACATTTTCAGTCGTGAATGTCCACTTTTTTTTTGTTGATTTATCGTAAATTAAATTTGCTCGTAATTTTACTTTTTTTCAAAATACCGTAATTGGCTTCGTCCTGTGTTGTGCCGACATTTAAAAGTATAGTTATNTATGAATCAACTAAGATTCGAACTTGGGTCTCAGGTACTAACCACCAAGCCCTTTGCCACTTGCTCTAGGGACGGTTGGTAAAAATGAAAAAAGAAAAAAAAGAAAAAAAAGAAAAAAAGATGTGTCCCATTTCTAGCTAGATGTGTCCCATTTCTAGCTAGAAAGTTGATTATTACTTATGAATTCCTTGCAACTTGTCTTTAGATGTGTCCCATGTATTATCTTGGATTAAGGCCATATTTAGCCTAGTGGATGCAGGCAAAGCGTTTAGAGAGAGCTCTAAAATTGAAGCTTTCTCAAACAGGGTTTGGCCTTGCAGTTACATGCAGCAAAGGCAGGCGCAATCTCAAGGCCAAACAGGCACTACGAGTAGACTCAATCTACCCAACTTACATTCTATCGAAATGTCTACTTCAAAATAGCCTAAAGTAAACCTTATTAACAGCACAAATGTATATATCTAATACATATCATTAAATTTGTATAATAGAAGCATCAAAACTAAAATTAATTCAATTTTTTAATATTTTAATATTATTTATAAATTTTAAATATATTCGTTAATATAAAATTATATTTTTGTCATTAGGCTTGTGGTGCATCTGGTATACTAATAAAATAGACACGTGTCCACAAACAATGACCTCTCTTTATTGGAAATTATTGCATGCAATTGGTTTATATTTATATTTCATATGCCCTAATAATTTATTCGATAGAGATATCAAAAATAAAATATAATTAATTTAATTTATTTTTATAGTATTATAAATGTCAATATATTACAGTTATAAAATTTAAATATATCTATTAAAATAAATTATATTTTTTTATTGGATCTATGGTGTATTGGGTGCACCGAATGTGTGAACAGGACATATGTCAACATACAGAGAGAGCTGCATTGTTGGACGTCCTTTATTTGTACTAGTAGTAGTATACAGTAATTGATAATTGATTGAAAATTGATCATAATTCGATTGATTGATGTCAAAAATCTATTTTATTGTAACATATAGAATGATAAAAAATTTAGGCCAATTTGCATAAAAAATCCACTAATTTTGGGATTTTGCAAAAGTGGGCCATCTTTTTCATTTTTGCAGATTAGGTCTGATTTTTCAGCAAACTGACTAAAATACCCTTATACCTTTTTCTCTCTTCTCTTTTTTTTTTCTCTCGTTCTTTTTTTCTTTCTCTTCCCAGAGAGCGGCGGAGGCAGAAACGCCACCCCCTGCCCCGACGAAGTCGCCCTCGCCCGCTCCGACAACGTCGCTGGCAACGAGCCCGCCTCCCCTGCCTTGGCTTGAATCCTCCGACCCTGCTGAGGCCGCGTCACCACCCTCTTCTCCACTAGGACACGGCGACGTTGAGACGCAGGCTCTTCTTCTCCACCACGCGTCGGAACGCCGAGACGTCGTCGGAGGGGGCAAGATCACCTCCGACGACGTTGCGGTGGTTGCGATAGAAAGCAAGGGAGGGAGAAGTGGTGACAAAAAAAAATTATAAAAAAAAAGAATAATAAAAATAAAAATAAAAAAAAATTTTCCTACAGAAAAGATTAAAAAATATAGGGGAAGGAAGAAGATGATGAGAATTGCACTCTTAGAATAAAATTACACTGTTTTTAAAAAAATTTGCACTGTTTTAATGAAAATTGCACTATTTGATATAAAAATTACACTTTTTTAAAATAAATTTTACACTCTTTAGGCCAAGGTTGCACCATTTAGAAAAATTTTACATTATTTCTTTTCTTCTTCTTTTTTTCCTCTTTCTCTTCTTCTTCTCTTCCTGCAGAAGTAGCTTTTTTTATTTTTTTCCTCTTCTTCTTCTTCTTCTTCTTCTTCTTCTTCTTCTTTCTACAGGAGCAGCTTTCTTCTTTTTTTTTTCCTCTTTCTCTTCTTCTTCTTCTTCCTGCAGGAACACCACCCACCCGCGGGCTCTGGAGGCGGAGGCGGAGGCGATGAGGGTGTTGGTGATGGTGGGGGTGGGGGAGGAGGAGGCGGCGGCTGTGGCGGATTGGCCGGAGTGGGTGCGGCGGCTGGGGAGGGCGATGGCGCTCGCCGTGCGCATCTCGCCCTAGAACGCCGATACCGAGAAGCGCCCTGCGACGTCGTCGGAGGCGTCATTAATTAAGAAAAAACAAAAAAAAAGAAATGGTAGAGATCTAATTTCAATAGCAAATAATCGGATCAAAATAATTTAATTAGTAATGAGGAGTCGTTAATTAAGAAGAAGAAAGAAAGAGAGTTAATTAATTACCGACGAGGCGAGGTGCATGTGGCGGAGGCGATTAATGATGGTGAGCTCGGCGCGCGCGCCACTGCCCTCCCAAGCCACCGCACCCACTCCAACCGATCCGCCACCGCCGCCACCTTCTCCTCCCCCACCCCCACCATCGCCAACACCCCCATCGCCTCTGCCTTTGCCTCCAGAGCCGGCGGGTGGGTGCTGCTCCTGCAGGAAGAAGAAGAAGAAGAAGAAGAAAAAGAAAAGGAGGGAAAAAAAAAAAAACCTGCTCCTGCAGGAAGAAGAAGAAGAAGAAAAAGAAGAAGAAGAAGAGGAGAAAGAGGAAAAAAAAAGAAAAGAAAAGAAAGCTGCTCCTGCAGGAAGAGGAAGAAGAAANAAAATGGTGCAACCTTGGCCTAAAGAGTGTAAAATTTATTTCAAAAGAGTGTAATTTTTATATCAAATAGTGCAATTTTCATTAAAACAGTGCAAATTTTTTTAAAATAGTGTAATTTTATTCTAAGAGTGCAATTCTCATCATCTTCTTCCTTCCACTATATTTTTTAATCTTTTCTGTAGGAAAAAAAAATTTTATTTTTATTTTTATTATTCTTATTTTTTTCTTTTTTTTTTTTGTCACCACCTCTCCCTCTCTTGCTTTCTATCGCAACCACCGCAACGTCGTCGGAGGTGATCTCGCCGCCTCCGACGACGTCTCGACGTTCTGATGCGTGGTGGAGAAGAAGAGCTTGTGTCTCAAAGTCGCAGTGCCCTAGTGGAGAAGAAGGGTGGCGGCGCGGCCTTAGCAGGGTAGGAGGATTTGAGCCGAAGCAAGGGAGGCGAGCTCGTTGCCGGCGACGTCGCCTGGGCAAGGGGGTGGCGTTTCCGCCTCCGCCGCTCTCTGGGAAGAGAAAGAAAAAAGAACGAGAGAAAAAAAAAGGAGAGAGAAAAAGGTATAATGGTATTTTGGTCAGTTTGCTGAAAAATCGGACCGAATCTGCAAAATGAAAAAGGTGGCCCACTTTTGCAAAAACCCAAAATTAGTGGATTTTTTATGCAAATTGGCCAAAAATTTAATTAAGAATAAACTAATAGTTTTATAAAAAAAAGAATGAGAGAAAAAAAGAGAGGAAAAGGACGCAGCCTACTCTCTTTACTGTCACAAAGAAAAACAGTGGCTTGTCAACATATCTATAGAGCATCGGAACGAGTAACAGTCGTTTTGGCGGGAAATAGACGCGAAAACGGACTAAGAGTTGTGAGAGTAGAAGTTCAAATACTGAAATCTGCAAAAGCAGGATTTTGAGTGTTGTGTACTCGTACCTGAGAGGTGTATCGGTACCCTAGAGAGATTACACGAAAGGGGAGCTCTCGGGTTTGTGCATCTTTGTGTTGAGTACCGGTACCTGTTGGTGAGTACCGGAACTGGGATTGAGTACCGGTATTGCTTCGGGCTAGTACCGGTACCCAGCGTGCGGGTTTATTGGCTGAGTGCCGAGTACCGGTACCCAAATTGAGTACTGGTACTCCAAGTGGCAAATTGAGTTTGTAAGGAGTCTTTTGGTCATTTTTGTTGTCGATAAATCCCAACCGACCCCTGTTACTCTCTCAATTGTGTTTGGAACTTGGAGAACACAGGTAGGGTGACTGCCTTTCTCTCTCTAGCTTCTTTCCTCGATCCCTTTGGGAATGTGAGGAACAATCTTATTTTTTCGTTCGCTTTGTCTTTGGAGGTTTGCTCGCGTATCGGTTGAGCCGTTGGAGGTCGAGCTAGCGCGGGGTTTCTCCTATCGACTTCTAGCCGGTGTTGGACGAGCGTTTGAGGTGGGTTAATGTTTATCGAAATCGTCGGAATTTCTTCTAAGTCGTAGCAATGTCAGCATGTATTTTCTTGTTCGATCATCATGTTTAGTAGCTCGAATTCATGGATTTGTATGTTTATATGAAATCTAAATTTGGAGCATAATCTAAGAATTTTAGATAAGTTATATATGTTGAACTGATATTTGACTTAGGAGAAAACGAATTAAACCTACACCTCCGCATGTTAACAGATTTAGCTTTGTAGAACGCAACGGAAGTATTCGTTCATACCTTTTTGCGGAAGCGATTCGTGCTACAACGCAATGAGCCCGGATCGTAGAGGTTGATTCACATGTCCTTGGATCGTCCTTTAAGGTCTTCTAACGCTCCGAACTCGCGGTGGATCGAACTACAAACGAGCACGATCGCAAATCCACCGTTCAAGTCCCTCTAGAATAATAGGTTAATGGAAGATGTGGTTTCTCTCTTCTGTTTTCTTAATTCTCTTTCTTTTTTTTCGTTCTATTATTTTATGTGGGATTGTCTGTATATTTATAAGGGATTCCAAAACCCTAATAGCATAAGAGATAAGGCCAAATTGGTTATTAATTGTTATCCTAATATGATTAGAGAGGATTAATTGTTTTCTTAATCTCGCTTTTAAATTAGAGAGGATTAATCTCGCTTTTAAATTGGAAAGCTAATTAGAGATAAATCCTAATCATGTTTAAATGTGGGATTAATCCTTTCCAATTTAAAAGCGAGATTAATCCTCTCTAATTTAAAAGCGAGATAAATCCTAATCATATTAGGATAACAATTAATAACCGATTTGGCCTTATCTCTTATGCTATTAGGATTTTGGAATCCCTTATAAATATACGGGCGATCCCACATAAAATAATAGAACGAAAAAAAAAAGAAAGAGAATTAAGAAAATAAAAGAGAGAAACCACATCCTCCATTAACCTATTATTCTAGAGGGACTTGAACGGTGGATTTGCGATCGTGCTCATTTGTAGTTCGATCCACCGCGAGTTCGGAGCGTTAGAAGACCTTAAGGGACGATCCAAGGACACGTGAATCAACCTCTACGATCTGGGCTCATCGCGTTGTAGCGCGAATCGCTTCCATAAAAAGGTACGAACGAATACTTCCGCTGCGTTCTACATTGGTATCAGAGCCTTATTAGGTTGATTTCGTGCCCTATATCAACTCTTTAACGAGATTGCATGCCTAGATTTAAATCTATAATTGTTTAGATTTTTTCTTGCATGCTTGTGGGCATTAATGGCGGTTTTTTTCAAAAGTGGATATTTTTACATGTTTTTCTCACATCTTAAAGCACCTATGTTGTAGATTAAATCTATAAAGTTTGATTTAATATGGTTTTGTATTTTAAGAGAAAAACGAAACCCTAAATCGAAACTTTGGGGATTTGCTTGTTTGATGTGTGATGCAGCATCGTTTGCTTGTGAAAATTGCATGATTTGAAGAGTCCTCAAAGCTTTCCATCGATATTTTTCTAATTTTGGAGTTTTAAATCTCAAGAATTGATCTTTTGGAAAGTTTATCTATCTTAAATAAAAAAAAAAAACGGTTCCCGTGCGCGGGGGCCACAGCGGACCGCCGCAGGCTCGGCCACAGGCGCAAGCCTGCTCGGCTGTGCGGCTGCGCGCAGGCCACGAGCGCGCGCGCAGGCCGCACGGGCCGCCCGAGCAGGCTGCTGCGAAGGCCAGCAGGCCGGGGCGCGCCAACGTTAGCAGGCCGAAGCCGCGTGCGGGGCCGCAGTCACTCGAACCTGCAGAGTTTTTTTTTTTTGGTTTTTTGTTTCAATTTTTGCACCATTTTTTTAAATTAAATAAAATTCTTGTTCGATGATTAATATGCTTTTGTGATATATAATGCATGCATTTATCATGATATTTATTATAATGCCTTCTTATGATGTATAGATAAAATCTTTTGGCATAATATAATTTTTTATGCATGCCTCATCTAGTGAGAATTTTTTATTTTTTGGTAGAGTAAATTATATACTTTTACTCCCAAATATTTTGTGCATCTTAATTAAATAATTAAAAATTTTAACATATGGTGTGTGATGTGATTATGAGCATAGCGAAATTTTTCTTTACGCATTTATGATCTAATTTTTAATCTATTTAATTAGAGATGCAGCAAAATTGAATACATGTATCGTGTGCTAATTTTAAAATATCTTTTTCTGTGCATTACATGAACTTAGTGAGATTAAATGGCCTCCAAACAAATTATTGCGCATATGATCAAGGGCGAGAAATTGGATGGTGACAATTATGATATTTGGCACCGTAAAATTCAATATGTTCTCGCTGAACAAGAGGTTTTAGAAAACTTGAGTAATAAAATGGACTAGCCCACAGAGGGCACCAGTGCCCAGGCTCGCCGAGATATGGAAGCCTATAATAATTGGCTTAAAAAGGATCGCATTGCTCGCATCACGTTGCTGAGCAGTATGCAGAATGATCTCTTGTGCGAGTATGAGCAGTATCCGACTGCGTATGACATGTAGTAGGCTCTCAAAGCAAAATTTGGTGTGACTTCGACCACAAGGTTGCGTAGTCTGACTATGCGGTTTGACAGTTATAAGAAGCGTGCTGATCAGACTATGAAACAGCACGTGAGAATAATGTCAAACATGATTCGTGAGTTAAAGTCGGCTGGCGGCACCTTAACTGATGAGCAGCACATCCAAGCTATGATTCGCTCACTTCCTAATTCGTGGGAACATATGCGAGTAAATCTGACCCATAATGAAAATATTAAAACTTTTGAGGATGTTGCACGGCATTTGGAGTTGGAGGAGGAGCGCCTTGAGGCTGTTAAAACTCCAACTGCCAATGCTGCTAAGTCAAATTTTCGCAGAGCATTTGTGTTCAAGCGAAAGAGGACTACAGGGCCTCAAAATCGTACTGGATCCACGCTTAGGAACGCGAAGAACACTAAAAGAAAGAGAAGCAAACGAGGTGGCAAGAAGGACAAGTCGAAGATGACATGCTTTAATTGTAACCAGCTGGGACACTTCGCTCGTAATTGCACTGAGCTGAAGAAGGTATTTCTCTATCCTAATTCTCGCTCTTTTGTTTCTTCTAACATATTTGTTGCTGAATCTCTCCCTGTGTGGATTGTAGACTCAGGAGCAACAGACCACGTAGCGAGGGATCAGATGGGATTCGTCAAGTACCGTTGTGTGCCTGCTGGGAGCAGAAGAGTATACATGGGGAACGATTCTAGTGTCGATGTATTAGGCGTTGGCACATACAAGTTGATCATGTAAGGTGGTCGAACTTTGTATCTACATGATGTACTTTATGCTCTAGGAATTCGGCGGAACTTGTTTTCTATTCTTGATATGCTATAGTTAGGCCTTTCTTTTCGTTTTGAGAATGATGTAGTTAAGATTCATCTTGGAACTATTTATTATGGAAGAGATTTTATTTCAAATGGTTTTATGATTTTGGACATTGATTATAATATTAATGATAGTGGTTCTTTTTCTTTGCTATCTTCTGTTGAGAATTATCACAATGTTTTAATTAAATGGCATGCACGTCTTGGTCATATTGGGCAGGATAGAATGAATAGATTAGTGAAAGACGGGCTATTGAGCTCGCTTACTAAAGTTGACCTACCCACTTGTGAACATTGTTTAGCGAGAAAAGCGACCCGAAAACCATTTAATAAATCTTCTAGGGCAGATTTTTCTTTACAATTGATCCATTCCGACATTTGTGGCCCAATGAGTGTGAGGGCAAGACATGGTGCTTTTTACTTCATCACATTTATAGATGACCATACGCGCTTCGGTCATGTTTATCTGATCTCCCATAAGTCTGAAGCATTGGATTGTTTTAGATGTTATATTAATAAGGTTGAGAATCAGTTAAATATAAAAATTAAAACCTTAAGAACTGATTGAGGCTGCGAGTATCTATCTGAACAATTCAAGAAATTGTGTGATGAAAAGGGAATAATCAGATAGCTGACAATTCCTAGCACTCCGCAGCAAAATGGTGTAGTGGAGAGAAGAAATCGCACCTTACTTGACATGATTAGGTGAATGATGGCACAAACAAATTTGCCTATCTCCTTTTGGGGAGACGCATTGTTAACTGATGCCTACATTCTTAATCGTGTACCCTCCAAAATAATACCTTCCATCCCTTAAGAATTATGGACAGGCAGGAAACCAAATTTGGAGCACCTGCGTCCTTGGGGTTCGGCAGCTTATGTACACAACACTTCTCACAAGCATGAAAAGTTGGGTCATAGAGGAAAGAAGTGTATCTTTATAAGATACCCTAAACACTCTAAGGGATATGTGTTCATCAGAAAGCAGCCAAATGGAAGTTTGACTGAGATTGAGTCACGAGATGTTGAATTCCTCGAGGAGGATTTTCCTTATAGAAGTGAGGTTCGAAATGAAATTGAGTTTCATGAGATGGATAACTCTGACATCGGCGCTTCGATTCGTTGAGTCGAGGGAGAGGAGGCAACTCCGATACCTCCTGGGGATAGTGGGAGTAACTTGCCTTTAGATAAGGAGCCTCAACTTTGTAGGAGCGCACGTGTGGGCATTCCCCGTCGTCCTTTTAAGATGGAGGGGGAAACTTTCATGGTTCCTGCACATGATGATGATGAGCCTAGATCTTTCCAAGAGGCTCTCTCCTTACCTACTCATAAGAAATGGTTAGATGCAATGATGGAGGAAATAGAATCGATGAAGTCAAATCATGTCTGGGACTTGGTTGACTTGCCACCAGGGCGTAAAACAATTAGGAATAAATAGGTTCTCAAGATTAAGCGCAAGGCAGACGGTTCAATCGATAGGTACAAGGCTCGCCTGGTAGCAAAGGGTTTTACCCAACGAGAAGACATTGATTACGAGGAAACCTTTTCTCCTATCGTAAGGTTTGCTTCGATCCGCCTAATCTTGGCCATTGTCGCATATTTGGATTTGAAACTTTACCAAATGGACGTTAAAACTGTATTTCTCAATGAAGAACTGGATGAGGAGATCTATATGGTTCATCCTGCTGGCTTCTCTGTAAAAGGGTGAGGAGCATAAAATTTGTAAGCTCCGACGATCCATTTATGGATTGAAGCAGTCCTCTAGACAGTGGTATATTTGATTTCATCAAGCCATCACTGAAAATGGATTTACGATGATTGAAGAAGATCACTGTGTGTATGTTAAACGGTCGAAAGAATTTTTTCTAATCCTTTTCTTATATGTTGATGACATCCTATTGGCCGAGAATAATAAGGAGATGATTGTCGCCACTCAGACGTGGTTGTCCTCTAATTTTGAAATGAAGGACATGGGTGAAGAGAATTATGTGCTCGGAGTTAAGATCCTACAAGATCGTTCAAAGAAACTTTTAGGTCTGTCTCAAGAGACTTACCTAAGAAAAGTTTTAGAACGATTTCAGATGCACAATTGCAAACCCATTGACACTCCTATTGCTAAAGGTGAGAGTCTGAACCTTAAACAGTGCTCTAAAACTTCTGAAGAAAAAGATAAGATGAATCGGATTCCATATGCTAGTGCGGTCGGGAGCCTAATGTATGCTATGATGTGTACTCGGCCTGATATATGCTATGTCGTGGGCCTGGTTAGCCGTTTTCAGTCCAATCCGGGATTGGACCACTGGAAGGCTGTTAAAAGAATACTTCGTTATCTCAGAGGTACGATAGATTATGTGCTGTGCTATCAAGGTACGGATTTATGTCTCATCGGTTATAGCGATGCGGATTGGGCTAGTGACCTAGATGGGCGTAAGTCAACCTCAGAATATACATTCTTACTTGACAATGGCGCCATATCTTGGAGTAGTAAGAAACAGACCTGCATAGCTCTTTCCACCATGGAGGCGGAGTTCGTGGCGTGTTCTGCAGCGGCTCAGGAGGCTATCTGGTTGAAGAGGTTCCTTCGAGATATTGGGATTGTCGCTTGTACTTCCGTTCCTGTGACGATCTATTGTGATAGTATGGCAGCAATTGAATACTCAAAGGATCCGAAATATCATGGCAAGACAAAGCACATCGACTTAAAGTATCACTTCGTTCGTGAGGCGATGGCGCAGAAGAAAATAATCCTGGAACATATCTCTACAAGTCGTATGGTTGCAGATCCGCTAACTAAGCCTATTGTTAGAGAATCCTTTTTGGCTCATGTTAAAGCTCTTGGACTTCGTAGGATTTGATTGTGTAGACGGTCGATTATTTTTTAGTCTTTTCCTTTTGTAATTTTTGGTTATTTAATTACAAATTATTTATTTTGGCAAAGATATTTGGTAAGATTAGTACACGTGCATATATTTTCTATATTGTTATTGAACGGATTGATAGTATGTCGCAGGCTGATTGGCCCTTTCACACGGGCAATCATTCTTTTTGGCGCTGTAGAAAGCGAGCGAAAATTGAGGCATTAATGGAAGCTGTTTTGGTTGGCACCAAGATGAGGTCATTAATGAGACCGCATACGAATAGTCCCACGATTCGTATGGCCTGTATATTAAGAGCCGGATGTGAGCTCACCGTTTGGCGCTTGAGATAGCGAGCAAATGGAGAACTCAGGTTAGACACTCCGGGAGTGACTGAGGTAAGATCCGTTTGACATTAAGAAAGACATACGCTTATTGAGATTCTCTGTCATAGCATGTATTTCATACTACATGTGCTAGGCGACCAAATAAAGAAGATAAGTGAATGGATCCCTGCTTCCTCATCGTGTGAGTTCTTACGGGTATTATTTTGAGACGATGTCCTATATGCCCTTAGTGACTTTTGATTATGTCATTAAGTGAAAGAATTGATGTTGTTACTTTGGCATGTTTCCTACGGCTATGAGTGATGCGGCTTTACGGGGCATTGCTGGGAAAGCAATCAGTTCTCAACTCGGTGGCATGAGGGCTCAAGGAAGACTAGTTGAATTACATTCAGACACTTTGACTCATTGTCGACAGGTTGTGTCGCTTCAGCATAGCGAAACAATCATCAGTATAGTGTCATAATGTGCGCAATAGAGGTTAGCATGGCTCTTTGAGGGATTAGAGATGTTGAATCTGATGTAATTCAATTGTCTAGGACATCACGAGTCTAACGTTTCTTTTTGAGGGTTGATGTCTTTATGCTGGCAGTATGCGGTTTCTAGTATAGATAAGGCCAAATCGGTTATTAATTGTTATCCTAATATGATTAGGATTTATCTCTAATTAGCTTTCCAATTTAAAAGTGAGATTAATCCTAATCCAATTAGATAACGTAATAACCGTCGGATCGAACCCATTCATGGGCGCACCCGATTCGATTTAACCGAATGCCAACAAGCTTCATGAGCTAATTTTTTTGTTGTATCACCGCTGTTAGTGTGTCGTGAATATTTAGATTAGTGTAGGTTGGGATTACACTCATGCTGAGGGGCCGAGCTCATTTTACAGTAGAGTTTGGATTGTTTCATACTGTCGAGTGCCGTCGGGGCGGACGGTGGACCTAGATGTTTACATCTTATATCAGATTGTGCCGAGGGCACGTGAGCCTTGCTTGTTAGATCAGTTTGACCTGTTTGCATTGACTATAGCCTGTGAAAGCCTGATTGAGCTCGACAGAGACACACTTGCATACTCAGTTGGATCGCTCCTATGAGTGCCGCTCCGGAGTGAGGCTTTAGTTGCGTTAATGTCGTAGCACTCCTGTTTGGACAGTGTTCTTGGACCGGCCACCCCCATGGGTGGTTTGCGGTGTAGCTTGGATACTGGCTGGACTGGCCAATTGGTGGTCCTTGAGATTAGGTCAGTGTGTAGCTAGTGATGTATTTTTATGTCTACATAGAGCAGTGTTTGGATAGCAGTAGTTTAGTGGCATGTAGCTGTAGAGTTTCTTCAAGCTTACTTTGCTATCCTTTGCATACCTTTGCTGTAGACTTAGTGGGTAGGCCGTTGGGGTCGGTGACGATATCCACTAAGGACTACTTTGTTTTGCAGTAGTTCTCATACCCAATTGTTGCCACCTTTTTGCAGAGCCGTCTGCTGCTGCCGCTGCTGTTGATTCTGACTTTGGCAAGGAAGTCGCGAGCTAAATCCCTACCTTCCTTGGTCACTGTGCTAGAGGAGTATCCCATTCAAAGGTAGTTTTGGGATGTTATCATGTACATACTGTTATGTTTTGTTGTACTCTTTGAGTCAAGGTTGTATTTTGGATATTGTATGTACAGTGGGCTTAGTATGTTTATATATATATGTGTGTGTGTGTGTGTGTGTGTGTGTGTACGTGTTTCAGTTTTAGCAGCTCTATACTTCTGGTTGTAGCTATGATTTGTTTACAGGTACAGCTATGGCTTCGTATATACGAAAAATTTCTATGTGTACAGTGGGTCTGTTGGCGTGCCCGGAAAAATGTGGTAATCAGGGACGTAACAATAGAGGCGGTGGAGGAAGGTTGGAGAGACAAAAAGAACAAGAGAAAGAAAAGAAGAAAAAAAAGAGAGTAAGAGTATTTTGGTCAGTTTTCTAAAAATTCGGTCCGAATCTGCAAAATTTAAAATGACGGTCTACTTTTGCAAAAACTCAAAAATAATAAATTTTTTATGCAAATTATCCAAAAAATAACTCTTTAATTAATAAATTTTTAAAAAACTTATGTTATTGTGCTCATGTATAATATGAAAGTCTATAACTAACTACTATTATTTTTATGTATAAATGTATAAAACTTATTTCAATTATCACCCATTTGGATTGACTATCTAACCCTTAAAAATTTTGGCTTTACCACCTCACATTTTAATTTAGGGAAAACTTCAAAAAAACCCCCTGTGGTTTCGTGCATTCTCACTTTGCTACCCTGTGGTTTAAAACGTATCAATTTACCCCCCTGTGGTTTCATTTTTATCTTTTCGGAAGCTTGTTCGTTAATATTTCGTTAAATTATATACAAAAAACTTCAGATAACCATCTATATTTATCGAATAGTCACTTTAGTATCCTTTAATTTTAACTTTGTCACTGATTTTAAAAAAAAATAATAATAAAATTGATAACAAAAAGATAAAAATGAAACCACAGGGGGGCAAATTGATACGTTTTAAACCACAGGGTAGCAAAGTGAGAATGCACGAAACCACAGGGGGGGTTTTTGAAGTTTCCCCTTTAATTTATTTGATTTAAGCTGATTAGTGATTTTTTAACTTTAAAATTTAAATGTATTGTTTATTTTTATGTGTTTAGCTAGTATATTTTATATAATTTATATAACTATAAATTTATTAAAATATGTAATTAATAAAATTTTGCATTCGCAGAACCTTTAAATTATGTAAATCAAATAATTGAAAGATTGGATACGAAAATTCAAATTTTAAAAGATTATATAGTCAAATTAAATAGCCTATAATATATATAATTTTTATACAATTTATAGATATATATGTGATGAAAGAAAAATCTCAGTTTGTGATCTTCCTCTCATGTCCCAAATGTTTGAAAAATCAGAAGAAAAAAAAGCACCTAAAAACGATAAAAATTCTACTTACACACTCCAAAAGAAGTGTAAATCTTATGTTCTTTATCTTAAAATGTATAAAATTCAAATAATTTTTAGTAAAAATAAAAAATTGATATAATAAACAAAGAATTAATGATTTTTAGATAGAGTTTAAAATGTACACTCTAATTTTTGGAAAGGGGAAGATTCGGGTGGAATTAGTGTACTCGTTACTAATCAGCAAGGTGTTTGCCTGTACGTTTCAAATTTTGCTGAAAATATTCATGATCAATTGAAATTGAAGTAGTATTGAAAGCAGCTAAATTTTTCTTGGATAGTTGGATACCTTCCTAAGAGAACGAATTTGAATATTTTCGGACTCATTATTAATTATTAAAGCTATCCACTTCAGATGTGAACAATCTGAATCGTTCACTTGCGACGCTAGAATGAAGCTCAAAACGCTTCAATCCTTCGTCGACGAATGTCACATCTACTCTTTTGGATGGAATTCTCGCTTCTCCGAGAATATTATGCAAGCTGATCAACTACCCAATTGGAATATGTCTAGCAAAAAATGTACTATGTGATTATCTTTGGAGAACTTTTTCAATTATGTATTGACTCATTTTATTTAAATAAATTTTCACTCTCTTTCTAAAAAAAAAAACCTAATAGTGTTGCTTAAAAAAAACAAAAACAATAACAAAAAAAAAGGGTAAACTTCAAATACCACCCCTATGGTTTCACATTCTTTCACTTTAGTACCTTGTGGTTTAAAGTGTATCAAATTAGTGTTCTGTGGTTTTATTTTTATCTTTTTATCAGCTTTTTCGTTAATATTTCGTTAAATTATATACAAAAAAACTTTAGATATCCTACTTAGGTTTATCGAATATTCACTTTAGTACTCTTTAATGTAACTTTGTCACTAATTTAACGAAAAAATTAGTAAAATCGATACTAAAAAGATAAAAATTAAACTACAAAATACTACTAAATTGATACACTTTAAACCATAAGATACTAAAGTGAGAAACTGTGAAACCATAAGGTGGTATTCGAAGTTTTCCGAAAAAAAAANTCTTCTCCTACAAAAAGAAACCCACGTGACCCACGCCCATGGCGGCCACTACGCTCCACCTCCTCTCGCCCCCAACGCTCTCCCTCTCCTCCTCCTCCTCCTCCTCCTCCTCTCTCCTCCTCCCTTTCCCCCACATGCCCCGTCCCCTCCCCCTCCGCCGCCTCCGCCGCCACCTCTCCGCCGTCGCCTCCGCCGTGCGCCACCACGACGCCGCCGCATCCCTCTGGACCCCGGCGCCCCTCGCCCTCGTCGCCCCCGCCTCCGCCGACGCCTCCCTCTTCCACGTCGCCCTCGACCTCTCCGACGCCCCCGACCTAGCCGCCGCCCACACCGCCCCCGGCCAGTACCTCCAGCTCCGCCTCCCCTCCGCCGCCTCCGCCGCCGCCGAGGCCAAGCCCACCTTCCTCGCCATCGCCTCCCCTCCCCCGATGATCCCCTCCTCCGCCGGGACCCTCCGCTTCGAGTTCCTCGTCAAGCGCGTCCCCGGATCGACCGCCGAGCTCCTGTGCGGTCTACGCGACGGGGACGTCGTCGAGGTTAGCGCGGTGATGGGGAGGGGGTTCGCGATCGAGCGGATCTCGCCGCCTCACGCTTTCCCTACCGTCCTCATCTTCGCCACCGGATCGGGGATCAGGTCCGAATTCGTGTCCTTTATTATTCTAATATGTTAGACGCGCATGGAGGAATAGTTGATGCTTAACTAATTGTAGGTTATTCGGGTTAGAGATGAGAGCTATAGTAGTTTGTTCTTAATCTTTTGCTCTATATATCGATTTGCGTTGGTCGATTGATATATTAGCTAAACGCTTTATTATTTTTTTTTTTCCTTTCAAGAAAAAAGTAGAAACTTTAGGGGCACGAGGCAAGATTCTTTTTTTCTTCTTGATTATTTTTTGTTTCGTTTTTTTATTACTTTTCTAATGAGAAAATATAATATATGGAAAATTACCCTTTCTATTGAATTTAGTTGAAATGATTGTGGGATGAAAGAGTTGATGGTTAAGTAATTTTAGTTTTGGAATGAAGATTGAAGATTTAGTATGTTCTGAATTTGTTATTCGGCATTAGCTCTTTAAATGTTATCTGAAGGCATTCAAGTTACAATCATGAGTAGGAGGGAACACCAAATTTTCTAAAGGCATGATGGAATATTTGATGCTTAATTAATTGTAGGTTAGGATCAAAGATTGGAGCTATAATAGTTTGTTCTGAATCATTTGTTCTGTAGCTCGACTGTGGTGGTTCATTGATTTTGTGAACCCGAGGCATTCTTTAGTAGCAATTAGTAGAAATTTTAGGGGCAAGATTTTCTTCTTCTTCTTCTTCTTCTTCTTCTTCTTCTTCTTCTTCTTCTTCTTATCCCTTTTGTTGATTACATTATTGATCAGCAGTCAGCAGAGTAGTATTGTGGAAATTCCTCATTTCTGTTCTAGTGAGTTGAATTGATTGTTTTCTGAAAGAGTTGATGCTTAACTAATTTTAAGATAGGTATAAAGATAGGAGATGTAGTTGTTAAAGATAGGAGATGCAGTTTGTTCTGAATTTTTTTCTCTGTAGCTTTCTTCAGCAACAAAACTCGGAAATTTTCAATAAAGGCATGTGATTGGTAATCATGAGTAGAAGGGAGTACCAAACTTAGGTCTGGGATTTTCTTCCTTGTCTTCGTCTTTTGTTGTTACAATCATTGATGAGCAGTCATTTGTAGAAATTAGATCGTTGTTGAACTTTCTTTGATTATTTGTTCCTTAGTAAATGGAGTTGCATCCTTTACTTTCTGGGATCTGAAACTAGTTTGTTTATCAGATTGATGAGCTCAATTTTCCCATTTATATTTTGGCGCTGTATATCTTGCAGCAAGATAATCTGATTTTTCCCCTAGTGATGTTTAAAACTTGATAAAGGGAACTGAGAAAGGAGATTTTTAGTAGATTTTATTGGTGCTATTCATACTGACTTCCCTTCAGTTTGATTGCATCTAAAATTGTGAACACAAGATCATATATGGTGTCATTAGAGTAGCTGGAGACCTTAATGTGGTTACATGAAGATTTCATAACTTACCATGTAATTGAAGCTTTTATTCGATAAGAAACTAGTTACATTAGATATGATGGTTCATGTTTTGTCTTTATATGACAAAACAAGTTACAGTAGATATGCCCTGTTAGATAAACCACACAATCCATTTCAATATTCTGACACTTCTCTAAATTCGAATGGTGTCCTAGATTGGATTGTTGTAGGATAGGAACAACTTTTATAAAGAATATAATAGGATTAGTACAGGAATGGAATTTTGGATTCTTCATAGGTTTGTTACTAATAAAGACTAGTAATTGTAACTTTAACTTTTGACACAGGGTTTTACTGTAGTGCCCAATGTGGAAATCATACTTGCATTCCATTTGAAAGAAAGTGTATGAAAACCGATCCTAATAAAAGAAATTTAAGGCAAAACATGATTCTTTATCAGAAAACATGTATTATACTGATCTTGATTTTTTTTTTCTTATTGTGACACTCCAATAGTCCCACATCGGATAATGTGAAAGAGCGTGAGGAGCTTATATGCGACGAGCATACTAGAACTGATAACTGGGTTTAAGCATTTTGAACTGGTGGTATGTAGCCCAGCGAGTTATTAATACTAGTGGGCCTGGTCGTTACAATTAGTATGAAAGTCAGTTTGCTAGCCGAAAGTGTGAGATGAATCTCAAATCGTCTGGTGATCTTGAGCTAGGAATAGAACCTGACGAGAATGTTAGGGTATAAATGGAGGACTAGGAACCTTAATAATAATAATTGGGTTTAAGTATTTTGGGTTTGTGGTTTGGGTCCAATGAATTATTAGTGCTAGTGGGTTGAGCCTTTATATTTGATATCAGAGGAGGTTGGCTAGTTGGAAGTGTGATTCGAGCCTGACGAAAACGTCAGGGCTTAAAAATAGGGGGAGTCTGTGACAATCCAAGTTTAGTTCCACATTGTATAGGAAACTTGTATAGCATGGATATATCTGGAGGGTATCCTTAGAAGTAATAATTGGGTTTATGTATTTTGGGCCGATTGTTTGGGCCCAGCGAGTTATTAGTGCTAGTGGGCAATTGTAACTTTAACCTTTGACATAGGGTTTTACTATAGTGCCTATTGCGGTAATCAAACTAGCATTCCATTTGAAAGGAAGTGTATGAAAACAGATTCCTAATAAGAGAAATTTAAGGCAAAACATGATTCTTTATCAGCATACATGTATTACACTGATCTTGATTTTTCTTTTTCACTGATCTTTATTTTTCTATGACAGACAAATGTCTTAATTATTTTATCCTATGAAACCTGACCTAATGCTCAAGGTCAATAATTAATGATCAAGCAAATATTGTCCTACACTATAAATAATTTGACCTTTCTCCCATTTTAGTAAGTAGTTTGGATAGGGTCAAAAGGATTCGACATGAATGACTAGAATCAAGTTTTGTTCATTTGAGTATATGTAGGCTTGATTTTGTCCATTTTACCATGACATATTATCATGAGTCATGACTATTGAAAATGGTTAAGGTTCATTGTTGTTCATATGAGTGCACCAAAAAAAATATTGTCATGTCACCTGGTTCATTTTTCTTGTTTGGCATGATTGATAGAATTGGAGAGAGAGTGTATATTTTTTTTGTGAATTAGAAACATTAATGGTTAAGCAAATGAATAAATTTGGTCTTAAATACATTTATTTACTCAAAAAAATAAAGAGAAGAACTAGGTTATTAAAGGCAGAAAATTGGAAGAGAGACCGTCACTTCTTAGAACAGGCGTTACTAGGATCCTATTTTGTTTTTTTTTCTTTTGTAGGGGGTGGCAGGGGTTAAGAATTTTAACTGATAGACTATTTTTTAATTTAATTTTTTCTACTTAAAAATTTTACTTGATAGACTATTTTTATTTAATTTTCCTGATGAAAATTTGAATCAGGAAATTATGGATTGTTTAATCTGGCTGGAGTTCTGCAAAAGTACTGTTTTACTGTAGCTTAATTTTTTTTTGCAGTAATAGCTTTTCATTATAATCCTTCTACAAACTTCCTGCTGTAGCTAGTAGAAGCAATTTCAAATTGGACAACTGGAATCAATTGGTAATGAATGCAATGAAACTAATAAAGCTAAAATTTGGAGGTGGAAAATGCAGGTAACGTATGTTGCTTTTATATCTTTCCATTACAGAAATCTTATTACATCATTTACCTTGAGGCAATAAATCTTCTTCCAATACCAAGCCAGGCATGGGCGAAGAGTACAGATCTGCTGGATCTTTCATTATAGCACAAAAAAATGTAGAAGTCACAAATTGTTGTTAACCAGGTAATAAGGTGTCGAATGTCACTTGCTAGGTAGAGCATGCTGAGGGAGGAAGAAAGGTGTTTTGTGGCCCTAAGAAGTATTATAAGGATGCCACATAGAAGTAGGAAGGCCTTCCTAGAGGTCACATTCATAGTCAATGCCTCTTCAAAAATAATTGCTCTGCTGAGCAGCATGGACCCTTTCAGCTGGTGTAATAATTCAATTTTGAATTCTGCTGGCTTGATTATAGTTAATAACATCCTTAGCTTAATTATCTGGAACGTTCGTGATTCTCGCTTTCTTCTTAAATATAAGATACATTTGATCATGGTGATTATCCAGTTTATGATTCCAGGCCTTAATTATGATGATTCAACACTCCCATTTCATAAAATTTTACTCTGCACTGCCTGTATAATGATATTATTGCATTATTCTTATTTTTTGGTTTAATTTTTTTTTTCTTACCTTTTTTTTTTTCACTTTTTCTCCTGTAATTTCTATTCAAAATGGAAATGAAGTTCCTCTTTTTGTACTTTAATGATAATTTTTTGTTGGATGAAGACTGTCGTATTCATAGTTTCCTGCTAGAAAAGTAAGCATCCTTTTTTTGTTTAGTGAAAAAATCTTTAGCAAACAATCTATATAACTATATAATCGAGAGTTTGTACGGCGAGCTCCCCGCGTTTTGCGGGAGCCTCGCGCGAGAGAGAGAGAGAGAGAGGGAGAGAGAGAGAACAGAGAGAGAGGGAGGGAGAGAGAGCAGAGAGAGAGAGAGATAGAGAGAGAGCAGACAGAGAGAGAGAGGGAGAGAGAGAGAGGGGGGACAAGAGGGGTCCCAAGGGGCCCGCGCCCGCGCCCGCGCGCCTTCCGCGCGAGGGTCGCGCGGGAGAGCGAGAGAGAGATAGAGAGAGAGAGGGACCGGGGGTGCCGGGTACCCGACCACGCGCCCCCCGCGGCACGGCGGCTCTCGTCTCCTCTCTCCCAGCTCTCTCCCACCCTCCCCTCCTCTCTCTCTCACGTGCCGGACCCTCACCGCGTCGGGTGCCCGCGCCCGCGCCCTGCACCGACTCACGCACCGCGGTGCTTGGGCCCGCCCCTCTCTTTCTTCCCATAGACCGTCTTTTCTTCTCGCCCCCTCCGCTCTCTTCCTGTCCTCCCTCTCCCCCCTCCCCCCCACCCGTCTCTCTCGATCCCCTCGTCCTCCCTCCACCCACTCTCTCTCCTCCCTCCCCTCTCCCCCTCTGCCCTCAGGCGCGAGGGGGGCTGCGTGCGCCGTCGCGCGCAGGGCGGCTCCCGCCGCTGACTCCGGCGCGGGCCGATGGCCTCCCTGCAGCGTGGCCCGGCGGCAGCGTGCGTGGCAACAGGGCGGAGCGCGGCGCTGAGGGGCACAACGCCGGGGCTGGTTAGGCGGCAAAGCGGGTGGGGGGGGTGGGGGAGACGGACTTGAGTGAGATAGGGAAGAGAAGAAGAGGGAGAGGGGAGCGATGAGGGAGAAAGAGAGAGAGAGAGAGCCAGAGGGAGAAAGAGAGAGAGATTTTAAAATTTAAATTTACAGATTTTATATTTTTATATTTAGATTTTAAATTTAATAGTTAGCATACAGCGTTTATTTTAATTTTAATTGGGTGTTTCAGATTTTAATTTTTTTTATTTCTCTCTATTTAAACATTTTTTTAAATTTTACTCTCTTCATTTTTGAAGTTTAAATTTTAAAATTAGATTTAAAAATTAAAAAATTAAAAAAAAGTATTTAAATATTTTAAAAATTATATAAATGTCCCGCCGCGAAGCGCGGGCCTTCACTAGTATATTGATAATGACTTGGTACTAGTTTTTTTATTATAACCTCTTCCATTTTACTTATTTGTGATAACGTCATCGCAGCCCAATCCGCTCACTCATCGAGTCAGGATTTAATGCAAATAAAAGAGCTGACGTGAGGCTTTATTACGGAGCTAGAAACCTTGATAGAATGGCATATCAGGTTCGAGAAGGACATTTACTTAAATAGTTTACTCTTGTTATCTTAATGTTGAGGGTATTGTATTAGTCTAAACTCTAAAAGCCATTTTTTGTTCCACTATTTCCTTAGGACAAGTTCAAGGATTGGGAGTCCACTGGTGTTAGAATTTTACCTGTTTTGTCAAGACCAGACAATAGATGGAAAGGCAAACAAGGCTATGTGCAGGTAAAATTTTGTGTATCTTTGGCCTGGATTTTATATAGCTTCTCTATTTAGAAAGCAGCAGTGAGGTGTTCGGCAAACGAAGAAGTTTGGAGCTTTTGTTGTGGCGGGAAGCTGAAATGAGCTTATTAGCCCAAAAGCAGAAGCCTTGGAAACCAATTTTTGGGGCATGCGATTTATAAGTTTTTGGTGCCTTTTTAAACAGCTTCAGCCAACAGCACTTCTGTGGAAGCTTCGGCTTAGGCCCAACAGAGACCACATCTTTCAGTTTTAGATTGTCCTTGAGAGTTGGCTTCCTTTGTTTATAAGAATTTTTTGAATCATTTTCAGAATGCATTTTCAAGAGCCGAAAAAATTGTAGATCCTTCTTCAACAGGAGCTGTGCTCTGTGGCCACAAGCAAATGACAGAGGTGTGCAAATGTTTATTCTTAATTCTTATTTATTACTAATGTTACTGAACTATTCTATTCTGCAATGTTTTCTGTCTTGGTTACTTTTGATGTTTGGTATGTCCCTTAAAGCTTTCACTGGTTATTTCCTTTACTAATATCAATTGTTGTACTGATATTATGATATTGATCTGAAGTCATCAATGATTCTTCTTATAGTTTATATTTGTTTTCTTATAGTTTATATTTGTTTTCGACATTTGTATTTGTAAGATAAGTGACAAATTTGGTTCCAGAGATAGCCCAGCATTGCAGTTTCATCCTCAATATTTAAATTGTAACAATGTAGTCTTTGACGTTTATTCCATTTTGTAGTTAAGTACTTCCTTTAATCTATCATCTAAAGGAGTGTCACATTGCGTCATTATTAGGCTTTTCTTTTGATAAAAACTTAATACTGAAGTTCTGAAGACAGAACTGATGGCTGGTGAGGAATGTGCTTGTCAAATGTTGTACGCTAAAGTGATTACTCCTCCACAATTACTTACAAAAAAAATCTTAATATGACCTAAATAAAAGTTCTAGTCGAGTTCACCTCTAGGTCCTGAGTTCTGTAATCAGATCCAAAATTTTATAATAAAAGCCTGTTTAGATGTCAGCAGAAAGAAAAACTAGGGATTTAAAATCAAAACAATTCTCTCTGTTTCCTTTCTTGTTATAAATCTGTATCAGTATGATCTATGGCATATCACCTCCAGGTCTAATCAGGCAATTTACTATCTTATTAAGCTATGATCAATATCTAGTTATCTATCCTGGGCTAATAGTCTGGAAGTTGGATCCATCATGTACTCGTGTCTCGTTTACTCTGATAGAAACCACAATGTATTTGCCGCTGATTATTGTGGAGAGTTTCAAATAATTTATGCTATTGTTACTTACCTCCTTCAAGATCATTGCTGGTTTTATGTAATTACCTATCGTAAAAGAAATTTCCAAAACCACATCCAGGATGATATATGGACCCACATCTTATCCTAGCAACCCAATTAGGGAAGTTTAAAATTAAAGATGGGTGTATACAGAAGAACACCAAAAGCAGGAGATGTTTTGAATATTCAGGAGGTTCTTGAAAGTTTAAACAATAGACTAGGTCAAGCATTTTTGTTTCTCTCTATATTATCTGCGCGAATCTCTGCTTGAAACTAAGTGGTTGGTGTTTGTTTGAAATAATCATTTTGTGTTTAGCGTATTAGTGCCAATTCTCTAATTATTTATAATACCGTGTTTAACAATCCCAGCAATACCTAAGTGCTTAGAAGGACTACTGATTATGATGTTGATCTCCACTTTCCAAATTGCAGGAGATTACATCGGTGCTTGTAGCTGATGGTGTACCCAAAGATAGAATATTGAAGAACTTCTAGCTGTGGGATGCTATGCACTTAGCTACTTACTATTTTTGTTGTATCATTTTTTATCAAACACCCTGACATCTTATTCTTTTTGTTGTCAAGCAACACGATATTCTAACAAGCTTGAAATAGAATAAGAGATATTTATTGAAATTGGCATTGTTTTTTCCGATGCATTAGCCATATATCTCCAGCTGGAGTTGTATGTTGGAGTATATTTGTTTAGTAAACCAATTAAAAAAGAATCAAGATATGCGCAGCTGAGATTGTATGTTGGATTTCTTTTTTCTTTTTATATCTAATAATCCAAGTTGAGAGCATCACTTTGACTGAGATGTCATTGGTATAATTGTGGCTTGTGCTGTATATTTGTATGTTTAATAAATGATAAGGTTTTGTATTATTATTTCTGGAAATTTCCTTCTTCTTTTAATATCATAACCACAGAATATTTGCCATAGTCATATTTGGTTACAAATATATTTAATGTGTGAAAAGCAAGTAGAAATCGATTACATAAGCTGTGTGAATTTTCTCCTTTGGTACCAAGTCCAGGTAAAATTAATTTGATTTGTACTTCAATGAATTGAAATGCATTATATTTGTGCTTTAAATCAGTTTTTGGGAATGAAATGTAATCAAACTGTGAATTCACCCTGCAGTTTGTTACACTGGTTTCCATGCTAATCTGATATGTGTAGACTCTCCTTGGCAATTAGGACAAAAAATTTCGGTGGGGTGCTTTCCAACGAAGCACGATTAACTAACTGTTGCATTCTAAAAGTTTAAGCTTTTAGAGTATAACGATTGCTTAACATGGTATCAGAGTAAAAGATCTTGAATTTAAGTCACGTCAGGCTTCTAGCGTTATTAATTTTTTTGCATTTAATTCAAATTCACGTCATGGTCTCATGGGCCTACAAAAAGTCTCGAGCCCAGACGCGAGGGGGAGTATTAAATATTAAAATATAAAAATATCATTCTCTACTAGTTTAAGTTTTTAAAGAATAAATGTTGTTTTGTATTATTTAATAAGCATTGTTAAGAAACTTCCGATTCTCTGCTATGTATTAGTTTATCTCTTAAATTTTTTTTTTTGAATTTTATTATTAAAAAGCATTCAACAAATTCTTGGATGGAGCAAACTGACACATTGGTGCAGATTAGAGGCTCCGCAAAGAGTTGTTGTTGGGGAGCTATTGGTTTGGTAATTGTTATATGTAGTTGGAAATGTAACAGTTATGTCTTTTACAAGTTAGCTGTATATAGTTAGAAGTGACTTATCTATGATTTCTTGCTTGATTGCGTTTATTTGAAAATTGCATTTCAGATATTTATTTTTTTTTATTAGTGGGATGTTGTGATTACCTCAAAATGATGATTTTATTTCTATTTGCTTTTGGGCCTGTTTTTAAACTTGTAAATAATTTTAGATTTAGGCCAATTTGCATTAAAAAATTATTAGTTTTGAGCTTTTGCAAAAGTAGGCCATCTTTTTGGATTTTGTATATTCGGGCCGGATTTTCAGAAAACTGAAAAAAATATCCTTTATTCCCTTTTCTCTTTCTTTTTTTTTTCTCTTGTTTTTTTTTTTCTTTATCTTCGAATAGGACGACGGAGGCAGAGGCGGCCCGCCTTGCCTTTGTCCCTTGCACCCTCGTCCACGCCCGCCTACCATCCCTCCCTCCGCCTTCCTCGCCTTCGACCCCGCCGAGGCCGCGCTGCGAACCTTTTTTTTTCCTCTCCGACCCTTCTCCACCGTCTCTGACGACGACGCCTCTCTCGCCTTCGCCGGCGCTGGAGAAAGAGAACTCGGAGCGAGTGCGGATGAGAGCTGAGTCGAGAAAAAAAATGTAGAAAATAAAAAAAAAAAGAATAAAATATAAAATATAAAGAAAAATACTTTTTTNCGCCTTAGCGATCCTCCACGACAGTAGTAAGGACAGCACTGCATCCTCTTCCTTCGCCTTCGCCGGCGCTGGAGAAAGAGAACTCGGAGCGAGTGCGGATGAGAGCTGAGTCGAGAAAAAAAATGTAGAAAATAAAAAAAAAAAGAATAAAATATAAAATATAAAGAAAAATACTTTTTTCTACAAGAAAAATGAAAAAATCAGAAGGAAAAGAAGAAAATGATAAAGTTGCACTGTTTTAAGGGAACGTTGCACTATTTCAAGAGAATTTTGCACTGTTTTAGAAGAAACTTACACTATTTGAGAGAAAAATTCATCTTTTTTGGATGAAAGTTGCACTATTTGGGCAAAAATTACACTGTTTCTTCTCCTCCTTTTTCTCTTTTTTCTCCTTCCCCTTCGTTTTCATTTGTTTATTCTGCGCCCATATCTTCTTTGCCCTCCACTTCCGTCGGGAAATCCTCCGCCTATCTCTCTCCGACCCTTTTTTTTTCCTCTCCGACGATGGAGGGTCGGAAAGAAAAAAAAAGAGGGTCGTGGCGCGACCTTGGCGGGGTTGGAGGCGAGAAGGCAGGAGGTGCGTGGGCACGGGCGAGGGTGCGCGGGGCAGAGGCAAGGCGGAAGTGGAGGGTGAAGAAGAGATGGGCACAGAAGAAACACACGAAAACGAAGAGGAATGAGAAGAAGAAGGAGGAGGATGAGGAGGAGAAATAGTGTAATTTTTGTCTAAAGAGTGTAACTTTCGTTCAAATAGTGCAACTTTTATCCAAAAAAATATAATTTTTTTTCTAAAAGAGTGCAAGTTTTTTCTAAAATAGTGCAACTTCATCATCTTCTTTTTTTTCTCTTTAGTTTCTTTTTTTTTCTTATTAAAAAGTATTTTTCTTTATATTTTATTTTTTATTCTTTTTATTTTTTATTTTCTGCATTTTCTTTCTCGACTCTGCTCTCGCATGCACTCTCTTTGAGTCCTTCTCCGACGTCGGCGTTGGTGCATGCGCTAGCAAAGATGGAGGAAGGGGATACGGCACTGTCTTCGCTACCATCATGGAGGGTCGAGGAAGCGGTGGAGGACGGTCGAAGAGAAAAAGTCGCAGCGGGGTTGGAGGCGAGGAAGGTAGAGTGGGGAAAGTGGAGGGAGGGTGCGGGTGAGGACAAGGGCACGCGGGACAAAAACGAGGCGGGCCGCCTCCGCCACCCTCTTCGGAGAGAAAGAGAAAAAAAAACGAGAGAAAAAATAAGGAGAGAGAAAAGGGAATAAGAATATTTTGGTTACTTTTCCAAAAATTCGGTCCGAGTCTGCAAAATCTAAAAATGTGGCATACTTTTGGTAAAACTCAAAACTAATAAATTTTTTATTTTATATAAATTGGCCTTAAATTGAAAATGACTTTTTCTTCAACAGTAGGAATTATTAAAAAAAATCTCTCTTTTTTTTGAGAAAAGGTAGCATGCTACCGCTTCATTCATTTAGGTTATGAACTCGTCTACAAAATAAGGCATCCAGGCCTCGGAGAACAAATGAAAAAAAAAAAATCTAATAAATCTTTTATTTTTCTAAAGCAACAGTATTGTATTTTTTTCTATATATGTTAAATTAGTCTAAATACGTGTACTGCATGTGCTAAGAAACTTGATAAGAATTATAACCTTATAAGTTCCAAAATTCAAATAAAAAAAATTAAAGAAAAAAAATAGTTAAGAAGATAATAAGTAAAAATGATTAAAAGAAAGACATAATTTATTATTATAAGTGCATATTTTTATATTTTACAAATTTTAATTAAAAAGGTATATTTAATTATCAAATTAAACTAAAAGAGTTGAACATCGCATGGTAAAGCAACTTTCCAATAATTAAATATATAAGAGTTTCACCAAATTATGGAATTCTCTTTAAATCTTATTACAAAAATAAGCATATAAAATATTATTCATCTTCGTCATCAATGAACACTTTTCGTTTGTGAAGAAAAGAAATCGTTGACTTGCTAAGATCCACATTAGGAACATCTTTATTTTCTTAAAGAGAGTCTTTCAAATTTTGAGCAATTTCTTGAACATCCTCTAAATGAAATTGAGAAAATTATAGAATCAGAATTCATTGAAGAAAACCAATTCAATTTCAGAAATATATGAGTATATTTTTAAATTATTCTTTCAAATAAAAAAAAAATACATAATAATTATAATATAACATGAGGACGATATATATTATGTGTATTCCTACATAGAAAATGTTCTATAACACAAAAAAATTTTGAACTTCTTTTTCTCTAATTGCTGCCAACTGAATGGTCACATCACTAGTTTTTTGAATATTCACAGGATTGAGTACATTATAAAATAAAAAATATGTAGTATTTTATTTTCTTTTTTTAAAACCTTGCGGCAAAAGTTATATAGAATTTTAAAAATTGGTAGATTCTAATAGGAGTTTATTCAACGATCAGAAATTAAGTGAAAATTTGTAACATATAAGTTTTGAAGTCTACTTAAATTTTTCAATTTTTATTAAAAAGACTTTAGAAAAAATAGACAGATATTAGGTTATTTTTTTGTTATTTATAATATAATGAACTCAAATAGAAATTATAATTTACTGCACTTCACTTTTACAACTATATTGATAATTCTCATCAAAATCAACAAAGATATGCAACAAATTAATTTTTAATTTTATAAAAAATATGAAAAAATAATAGTAAAATTTAAAAATAAAAGAATAAAGCAGATGGTAAAAATAATTACAGATGAGAATAAACTTACTCTTCAGTATTTGTAGGAAGAGATCAATCCAAGACGAAAATACCCGTAGCAAATTTTTTCCACCTCCAATCGCCAAAGTACTCTTAGTATCTTCTCCTCTTTTGTTTTTTATGTTCAAATTTAAGAGCTAACTGATATCATTGGTCATGGCAACAAAGGCTTCTTATATAGGGAAAAAAAATAAAAAATCAGTTAATTAAATAATCCATATCATAAAAATATTTAATGACAATTATTTATCTAGAATAATTACCTAGAATTGAAAAAAAGAACGAAAATTATATCCATCATTTATTTAATTTNTTAATTCTAACATAATGTCTCGGAAAAAAAATAAAAAAAATTTAAGCAGTCTTCACGAAAAAACTAAAAAGGAAGGCTCAAAAATGCTCATAAGCATAGGAAAGTAATAGGAGCAATACATTACCGTAGGAGGAACATGTGTGCAAAGACCAAGTATAAGAACAATAGGAAGTGGTTGCCTATGAATAGACTGTCCAAACTTCCGCTTGTTCGAAGCCATCATTTTCCACGTTTTTCTCTTCTTTATCATCATCGCCTCAAAGAAGAGATAGAAAATAGCAAGAAACAGAAAGAAATAAAGGAAACAAAGTATTATTAGTAAAACAGCAATGTATCGAAGCAGTCGAGTCCATGCAAAGCTACCACATTTAATCCCAAACAAAGACAAGAATAGCATATTTGAGTACAACCAATTATCTGTAAAACTGACTATCCCAAGCTACTACATTTAATCCCAAACAAAGGTACGAATACCTGATTTGGATACAAAGAAACATTTGTAAAACTGCTTTCGCACAAATAATCAGACAACCAATCACGTAAAGAATACAAATAAGAGAATTATTGGCAAATTTTGAATCAGTAGGTTAGAATCACATGTGTACATCAAAATTTGAACAACATCATAACACTAAATCACAGTTGATTGCCCAAGGATTATGTTGCCCAAAAGGTAGAAATCGCAATTTTCAGTACAACTAAATATCAGCACATTGTTGTACCAACTACCATCGGCAAATCCAAGCCACCTCATGCATTGAGTATATAGAAGTTTCTTAATTTAAAACAAAGGTATCAACTTAAATTTCAAATAAATTAAGTAGCCACCGGTTGCCTATGATGCAGGCCATCCAAAGTGCTCTAACCACCAGCCAAGAAGGCCCGGGCCCCTCTCAATTATCGCAATTATTTCACATTCAAGGGAAGGTCAGCATAGTATGGGACAACAACAGGCGAAAGCTCAATTGTCGCAGTCATCTAACATTCAAGGGAAGGTAATCATAGTATGGGACAAAAAGAGGCGAAAGCAAAGTACCCCCACAAAGGACAAAACATTATTATAAACTACACAGGACACAGCTATGAAGAACAACAAAGAGTCGACAGCCAGCAGGAAGACATAGGGAACCTGTAGAAACCAAAAAAGGGACTTGCGGATTCCACGGCATATAATTTTTTTGTTTCGAAAATCAGGCTGAAGGAAAAGCAAAAGAACAGAGTTTTATCTGTAGAAAACCTTGAAACAATGATGTAAAATAACTAAGTCTTCAAAGGATGTTGAAACAAAAAGGGAAAAAAAAATCGAATGCAGGTAAAAGCAAGGTGAAAACACATATTTGACAAATCAAAGCCAAAGATGCAGTTTGGGGAAATCCCAATAGCTTAAAAAAACATGAAACCAATGTTTACAAAGAAGAGAAAAGTGAAGAGGAGCAGCAAACATGAGTAGGTATGGAAATAAATAAATAAATTTTGCTCACACTCCCCTAGTGATCTAGCATTATTAGATTGGCAGCGAAGCCTTCCTGATTAGTAGTGCTGACCGAGCTAGAAACCATGCACACGCCGGAACTATTCTTAGCACAAATGAGAACAACTGGTTGCTGACGACGTAAGCCATCCAAAGTGAGGAAAGCAGGGAAGACAAAAGTCTCGGGGAATTTCAAATTCTTATCACATTCAGGTGCAAGCAAAGTAACCAACAATAGACAAAACATTGCCCCAGAAGCCTTTTGTATTGAGAGCTTTGAGCTGCTTCTGTGTTTCTGCAGAAAAAAGTACAATGATAGGTCATTCGTCGCAATGCATAGGTTAGCTCTTTAAGTCACAATTTATCATTTAGCACTGTCACATAGAAGTTGAACTACGACATCTAGATTTAATGGATACTTGACAAGAGAAAGAAGTGTCATGAAATTCTTGACTTGCTTATATGACACGGTTTTTTTTTTTTTCTCAGTTTTGCTCTTTAATTATAGAATTCCTCATGAATAATGCAAACAATGTAGGTCTAATTTGAAGCAAAGTGGCATTATGTAGGAAAGAGATTTGTTATATCAAACATAACCCTCCTCAGATATCAAATTAAATAAAAATATCAAATTTAATTAGAAGCAATAATACCTTTTTCACTTCAAACCAACCTGATCCCTGATCATCCCCTGCTTCATCCGCATTCTCCATCATCAAATCTTTCTCAATCTCTCACACATTGCTGCAATTGCTACAACATTAAATAAAACACATATAAATTCCCCATCTTTACCAGCAACGCATACTGCACGAAACCCCTAGAGCAAAACCCAACAAGCTTTCCCTAAATTAAGAAGCATCAAAAAGATCCAAACAGATTGAGTGAAATAGTTGCTAAATGCTAGGGAATATCTGTGGCAGTATATATGGTACTATTGATTAATAGTTGATATGCTATACCCAAATTTATATATGTGTGGGAATAACATGGGTTCTTTTTTGACTTCCATGCCTTTTCAATGAAAGCCCAAATATGCGGGGGCAATCATCTTATCTTAATTTGTTACTCCATCCACTAATATGTTTCAAATAATCACAATATGATAATTTAAAGATCGAAAGCTTCAGATATAGTAGCTTATTCATGATATCAACATGCAAATCATTACTTTGTTAATATACATACAGACGCTGCAGCTTAGTCATATAGACCGACCGAACATATTTAGAAAAAAAAGCATTCATCTTTCTTCATTAATTTTGGTGAACAAAATAAAATTTCAAATGCCACCACTTCCTACGCCAATTAACTAACATATCAAATACACACCCGTGCTCATTCTTCTCCGACGCGACCTCTCTGTATAGAAGCAAACACTTCTACGTGTGAAGCTCCCATCAAGGCCGCAATCGAATGTGGAGAAGAGATCGAAGGAAGTGCTTGATCCCTGATCGATCCATTTACGTAGTAATTTCGAGGTTTTTGATTACCCAGCTTCTGAATTTCTCCAAATTTAGGAGGATTTTCCTGCATGCCGCTAGCCGCCGGGCACGCCTTGATGATCGCCGACGCCACCGATTCGGCTATGAAAGATAAAGCCATAATCCTCCAGATAATAAGCTCAGACCAAAGCAACTTCACCACTGCAGAGGCAATTCATCAAACACTTGGAGTGCAAGAGACAGAGAATGAGGAAAGGGTGACACTAAAAACAATCACTCTCAGTTGTTTGTTAACTCGATGTTTCTCCGGAGATAGGTGGGGGAAGAGGGAGAGGGAGAGCTGCCCGCCTGCGCCGCGCCCGCACGTGCTGCCCCCTGCGAGCGAACCACGCCCGGCACCCGCTCGCGCCCTCGCACGCCCGTGCTTGCACCTGCTGCCCTCTGCGACCGACCCGCTCCGGGCGCACGCTCGCGCCCCGGCTCGCTCCCGCGCGCCGCTCCCGCACGCGCCCTTCTCCGCTCGCTTGCCCGCACCCCTTCGCACCTGCGCGCACCACAAGGCAAGAACGACGAAACAACAGCGATCAAAAACAGGGGATAAAAATCAGGGGAGATTAGAGAAAAAGACGGGAAAAAAAAATGTCAAACCGTTTAGTATTTATAGTAGCTAGAGAGAGGTAAAGCAGAAGAGACAACGAGGAAGAGCCCGCGAGTGCCATGCTTATCAGACGGGAGAAGGCGGATGGGATGTCGGACGAGACAGGCAACAAGGCGAGAGAAGGCGGAGAGTACGGCAGAAGGCGGACGGGATGTCGGACGGGACAGGCAACAGGACGAAGAAGGCGGAGATCCGTCGGATGGGACAGGCAACAGGGCGAGAGAAGGCGGAGATCCGTCGGACGGGAAAGGCAACAGGGCGAGAGGAACGGCCAGATCCGTCGACCCCGGACCATGGCAAACAGGGGCAGACGAAAGGGCAGGAGATCCGTCGGACGGGACAGGCAAAGGCGACAGAAGCGCGGAGAATCCGCGGATGGGAACAGCAAACAGGGCGAGAGAAGGGCGGAGATCCGTCCGGACGGGAACGGCAACAGGGCGACCAGACAGGCGGAGAGGCGCCCAAATCGACGGAGAGGCGGTAAGAGGAGCGAAAGAGGACGCCGAGGGGGGGCCCCAACGCCCCGCGTCGTAACGGAAGAACGCGGCTGTGCTTGCCCCGAGGGAAGGAAGCAGCGAGTGGCGTCGTGGCTACGAAAAGGCAGAGTGGGGGGGGGGGCAGGGGGGGGGGGCGGGGGGGGCGGGCGGGCCGGCGCCGCGTACGGGTAAGGGCGGAGAGCGGCGAAAGCGTGGGGGAAAGGCCCCCGGAAAGCAGCTCGCGCCTTTCATGCAAGTCTTATTGATAATGAAAAAAGAATAGAGGTTTATCAAGTCAATGTATTATGACCATGCGGAGCGACAAATGTTCAACATAAATTCTAACACTAATCTTTGATTATAATTCTAACATAAAATTCAACTGTAAACTCAAATTTTGAATTTAATTTTTTAATTATAATTTCAAATCTATAATTTATTAAATTTAATGATAGGCTGAGAGTTTTTACCACCATAGTTATTTTTCTAATAAAAATAAATAAAATTTATTTTATGTAAGTCTGAGAGAGAGAGAGAGAGAGAGAGAGCGCTAATGAAAATTTTCTAATAAAAAGCAAATAAAATTTATTTTATGTAAATCTCAACAAGCTAATTAAATTTTTGAAAAATAAAAATACACCAATACTATATAATTTAAAAACAATACGATGTTTTTTTTTAGAAAGCCACTCTATGTAAGGTACCCTAAGAAATAATTTTAGATTTCTAATTTAAGAAAGATGTAATTAAACTAAATGAGTTTAAGATTTTGATCTATAAGTTTAATTCTATTCTAAATTTTAATTGTAAATCAAAATTGAAAATCTAAATTTAAATTTAAAATTTTATTTCAAACTTTATTCACATTAAGTTTAACCGTCCAAAGTTCTTTGAATTAAAAAATTAAGCTCATGATCAAATTAATTGAATCAAATTTTAAATTTATAAATGTGAACTTAATTTGTTAACTGTGAATTTAAAGAACTTAGTTCTTTTTAATTCAAAGTATTTTTAGTAGTAAATTTGAGTATATAATTTGAATATAAAGCTTTCTTTTATAATGAAAATTTAAATTTAACATTCAAATATGGTTAAAATTTATCATTTATTAATTTGCAAATAATTGATGCGAAGGGTATTTTGATAATTTTAAAAATACCAATAAAATAAAAAGGGTGAAACGGAAACCAACAGACATATTTGCTTATAATAATAAAAATAAAAACTTCAAATACCACCTCTTGGTTTCGCATTTTTCACTTTAGTACCATATAATTTAAAGTGTATCAATTTAGTACCATATAGTTTCACACTTTCTCACTTTAGTACCCTGTGGTTTAAAGTGTATCAATTTAGTACTCTGTGGTTTCATTTTTTTCTTTTCGTTGGCTCCTCTGTTACTATTTCGTTAAATTATATACAAAAAACTTCAGATACACTATCTAGGTTTATCGAATATTTACTTTAGTACCCTTTAGTTTTAACTTTGTCACTGATTTTTTTTTCTCCGTTAATAGTTTGTTAAATTATATATAAAAAACTTCAGATATCTTACTTAGGTTTATCGAATATTCACTTTAGTACCCTTTAGTTTTAACTTTATCACTGATTTAACGAAAAAAAAAGTTAAATGAATAATAAAAGAGAAAAATAAAATCACATGGTACTAACTTGATACAAAAATGAAACCACAGGTACTAACTTGATACACTTTAAATCTTAGGATACTAAAGTGAGAAAGTGCGAAACCACAGGGATTAACTTGGTACACTTTAAACCACAGGTATCAAAGTGAGAATGTATGAAACCACAGGGGTATTTGAAGTTTACCCTAATAAAAATAAATTATCTCCCTCCAAAATATCCTCTCAACTGTAACGGCTCTTCTACAGGGGCAAGCTCCACGCCAGTTCACAGCTCCCAAAAATGGCTCATTTCCTCTCCCTCTCTCCCTCATCTCTCCCTCCTCTTCCCCATCTTAAACTCGCTCCGAAGCTCCTACACCCACTCCCAATCCCTCCTCTCTCCAAAGCCCTAAACTCTAACCCTAACCCTAATCGCCCTGGCCGATCGATCTCCGCCTCGGCGTCCCCTGAAGGAATCGGAGCCCTCGAGAAGGAACCGGCCCCACTGACTCCTCCGTCCCCCTCCCCCTCCCCCGAAGAACTGGTCGGTAGGGTTTTCGAAATCCCCCAATTTTTCTCCTGCGAATCCGTGCTCTTGATCCGGTTCTTCGCCCTAGGGCGTGGCGGAGAGCGTTGCGATGCTGAAGGCGGCGGCGAAGACGCGGCGTGTCCCCGCGGCGCAGGTGCTCGCCGCGCTGGCCGAGATCAAGAAGGCGAAGGCGGACCCGTCGGGGTTCTTCGAAACCCTGGGCGGCTCGGAGTCGCCGGGGAGGACGTGGATGCTTATCTTCACCGCACAGGTGAAACCCTAACCCTCTGTAGAAAAAGCTCTCAATTTCGTGCTTTTGATTTCTTATGGTGCTTGGATTTTTATTTATTTTTATTTTGCCTGTTAGGGTGGATTGGAGAAGGGGAGGTATTTCCCAGTAACTGCTGTTCAGAGATTTGATGCTGCAGTGAGCTTCCTACTTTAAATTCCTGTTTCAATATATTGCTCAAATATCAAATTCCTTCAATGATTTTCTTCTTCTTTTTTTTTTGTCCATAAAAGTTGGCTCATTTATGTGTTTTATTGAGTGTTAAAATTGGTGATGAGAATCTTATGTCATTGATCTACAATATTGAATTGGGATAACTTTGGTTTACCTATATAAAAAATAAAATAGCCTTTGAATTAAAATATTAGGAGTTTGACTGTTCAAGGGGTATTTCTAAGGTTAATGGAGTTTGTAAGGGTACATGAGGGTTTTTAAAATTTGTAGGACTATTTAGTTATTTAAAAGTTTTGCAGGGATTGACTAGTGATTAATCCCATTTGATTTGATAATCTTGGGTAAATAAAAAAAAAATAGATACAAAATTCTTTGGCTAAAATGCAGTTTACCCTAGAGTGGATCGTGTTTTGCACATAACTAGTAGAATGAAAAAAAAATTATTTTATCCTTCTAAATGATATAATAATTGCATCGAGTGGGCCGATGCTAGCAGACTTTTGCTATATGATTGACATGATTCATAACACAAGTTTTATTAGTGTTGACCTTTGATCATTACGTCTATCATTAGGTAATGCATTAAATATATATTCATTATATCTTCTATTTATATATTCCTATTTAAGGGTTTATGTGTAAAACTCGATGTTCTAAGGGGTAAACTGCATTTTAGACTAATCTTATCATTGCTTCATTAGAAAAAAATATTTATAATATATTGGAGCACATTGTTTTGGCACGAAATTACAAATGTAGTATGCAAAGAAGGCTACCTTCCCATGTTTTAAGAGCCAAGCTAGATATCAAATTGAACTAGTATTCACCTTGGTTTTTTTTTTTGTTTTTTGTTTTTGGGCGGGGGGTGGGGTTGAAAGACAATTGTTAGTTGAACTAGCTTTTTGGAAAAAAAAAATTATTATATATGTAATATAAGTATTGGTTCAGCTAGACTACTTTTACAAGTGCCTTCATACTTCCACTTTATTTTTTGATTATGAGGGGCGTTAAATGAACAATTGGCACTGACTGGTTGAATTCTCTAGTAACTAAGCTTCATGATTCAAGTGGACACAAAATAAGTGGTATGAAACCAAGAACACTATAAGAATAGATGATAGAACTCCTCAATCCAAAGCAGAGAGTTGTCAGTCACTCTGTCTTGATCTCTAACTAGATACAATTCCAATCAAATGCTACTGGATCTAGTATAGTATAAAAAGAATTTCCTATCGATATATTCAACTTATTTAGATTGTTCTATACCATTAGGTGAGAAAACTCCTAATGTCAGCAGTTAGAATTGTCACTATTGAGAACATTTGATCTTTAGGTTGAGATGCTGAGAAAGTCATAAAATTTGGTTATTAGGTAGTTCATATACCCTAATAAATTATGTTAACAGTGTAACAAATCATGTTAACAGTGTTAGCCGTCTATTTGAATGCCTTATGATAAAATGAAGTAGAACTATGAAGGAGTTGTTAGTTCTAAAAGTATTTTACTTATTGAAGAATACTCTCTGAATATTATTACCATGAGGTGTTCTAAAAAGGAGAGAAATAAAGAATAATATCAGTCCTTTAAGAAACTTATGAGTAATTTGATTTTGGACCACAAACTGCTAGGTTTTTCTAAAAATCAAGAACATATCTTTGGTTGTCATAATTGGTTGGTTTATTATAAGCTAGATATTTTATTTGGGTTTGATGGTTGAACTCTGCGTTCTATAGAAACCAAGTCATTAAAGAGTCAGACCTAGGTTCAACTAGTTATTTTGATCGAGTATGAACAACATTGTCTATTAGTTGCTTGACTAAAGTTAGCGGTTTTAAATTAGGAATTTATGCCATAAGTGAGGCCATAATTCAAATGTTAATATGCATGTTACGCAATGACAATGCACTTCATTGCTTCTCTATCATATTATGAAATACCGTAATTGTGTTCTTTTTCTAGTATTGAAGGTGCTTATTAGAATTGGGGAAATAATTGTTACTAATCTTAAGGCTTTTGGGTGGGATGTAGTTGTAAATACTGTGTAGTTGGAGATGCATGCATTTGGAAATATAGCAGTTGCAACTACATCTATCTTGTTTGATTCTGTGCGCCTGCAGCTGCTACAACTACATTTCTTATTTTTGGCAGCTTGAAGCTAATAGTTGCATTTGTGGATCATAGACATTTAATGTAGAGTGGTAAGCTTCTAGTGCACATAAGATAGTTATGCAGTCATTTTAATTTTCTCATATATATATATATATATAGAACTAGGCTGGAATACTATTAATAGCACCAATGACTTGGTGCTATTAAGTTTTCTGCCCTTGGATTAAAAGATGTGCGGTTAGGATGATGTGGGCCCCCTAGGGTTGAGTGGTCCCCTAGGGTGAGTGGTCCCCACTGGGTTATAATATTTAATCCGATAGTTAGAAATGATCAAAGAGAGAGAGAGAGAGAGAGAGAGAGTTGGGCTAGAATACTATTAATAGTATTTGTCCCCTTTGTTATCAAGTTTTTAGCCTTTGGATCAATCTCTTTGATCATTTCTAACTATCGGATTAAATATTATAACCCAGTGGGGACCACTCAACCCTAGGGGACCACTCAACCCTAAGGCTGCGTTTTGTTCGAGAACTAAATTGTGAGGGATAATTTTTGTTGTTCCTGAGAATAGGGGATATTCCGGTATAAGCTGCAACAACGATAAATTTGCATTTGGATGTTAATTGCTTGTTCTTGGAGGATATTCTTGATAGTGTTTGGATGTTTATATTGGAATAAGGCATTGGATTGATAAAATTTAAGTAGAATGACAATTTTGCCCTTGAATATTTTATGGAATATTTAATAAATATTTCAATGTTTGAGTATGGTGATAAAATTAATATATAAAGATATAATTATGAATATAGATATAAAAATATAATTTCAATTATATAATATAACAAATAATTAAAATTATATATAATTATATAATTTTAAATATAAAAAAGTAGATTACTTCAAATATTTATTATGTAAAAAACTCACCTTAGAAAAATTAACTTAGTAGCATCCCATTTTAGCATTTGTTTGAATTTATTTAAAATTAATAAAAATAGAGTATAAATATTAACAAAATATACATCAATTATAAAATATAGAATATTGTAATTTGTCTCTTTTATCAAGTAGCAAAATAATAAGACATAAACTAAATTAAAATTAGCACAATAATACAACACAATAATGAGATATATAAAATAAAATTGTTTGAACTACAATCCTGGCCATCACATTTAGGGCCCGTTTGGTCTAGCTTCTGAAAAAGTAATTTCTGCATAATTGATTTTGGTTGGGAAAAGTGATTTCTGTTAAAAGCTGTAGAGCATTTGGCTGAGTCTAATAGAAAAGTGATTGTGCTAAAGTGATTTTAGAAAGCTGTTTGGCAAATTTTTTTACCGAAGTGATTTTGTAATGCTATTTAACATTAGGTATTTTTAAAACTAATTAAATAGCATTACAGAAGTATCTTTAGAATCCACTGGCTTAGGGTTAGATTGTTCAGGTTCAACATCCTTCGGTGCATCAGTTATCTCAGAAGCCTCCCTCCTTGCCTCCCTGCTTCCAAAAGAATTTTGTTAAGAAGATTAAACCAGTTTGAAGACGTATATTAAATAAGCTACTTTGCATTGAAATAAACTTATTATAGCCATATGCATAAGAAACCAGTCAACAAGTAGAACAACATTTACAACAACAGTAGTGAATTGCATATTTAATATAGATGCTTCAGTTTGTGATTGTTTATTTACTTCAATAGTGCAATTTCAAACTCTACAGGACAGGTCATCAGATCAAACTATCTCACATAACTAAATAGGTTATCGATTTCACCAAGATTGTGTATATCTAAAATTAAGGCACTATCTGATACAATTTTTGGTAGACAAGTTAAGACTAGAATATACCTTCCAGATGACGCATTATTGCTAGTAGCTCCAACATTTTTAGTCTGAACATTAGCAACAACTTCCCCAGCTTTCTCACAGCCATACCCACCGTTCCTTCTCTCAGCCCCATCATGCGGGCCTTACCTACGCCCTTCTCCGCCTCTAAAGCCGCGATTCTCACCGACGTAGTAACCCCTTCCATCATGCCCCTCACCATCCTTGTATCGACAGTAATCACCACCATAACCATAACCCCTCTCCTCCCAGCGGCCTTGGCCTCGCCGGTGCTGATCCGGGCCCGGATCCGACTCAAAGGCGGATCCGGGACTAGATCTGGCAAAGCCGGAGCCTGTTGGCGCCGATCCGGCCAAGTCGACGGGATCTGTCTTTGCCGGATCACGCTGGCGCGGATCTGGGGTCGGGCTGAGTGGTTTAGGGAGAGAAATCAAGAGAGAGAGGGAGAGAAATCTGTGTGAAAAATAAAAGGGAGTACCTTGGAGGTTCGCCGGAGAGAAAAAACTCGCCGGAGGGAAAGGCGTCGCCGGAGAAAAAGCGTCGCTGGAGAGGAAGAAGGGAGAGATGAAGAAAAGAGAAGAGGAGAGGAGAGATTTTTTTTTTTTTTGGAGTGGAGAGTTGGCTGTGAATGGGTAAATGGGAGAGAGTAGTTGGGAAGATATTATTAAAAGGGTATAGTAGAATTATATTATTTGTTTGGGGTAGTTTTGGTATTTTAATAAAAAAATTTAAGTGGGATTTCAGCTTGTGCAGGAGTTAGTTTTGAGAAGCAGATTTTTTTAGATTTTGCTTTTGGGGGTTGAAGAATCGATTTTCTGATTTTAAAAAGCAGAATCAGATTTTTCAGGCCCCTTTACCAAACACCCTACTGAGTCCGAAAGTGATTTTGAGCCCAAAATCACTTTGAAAAAGCTAGGCCAAACAGGCCTTAGAAATACAAAATAAGCCCCATACGATTCTCTTGACAGCCATCAATTTAGTATATGATATTACATCACAACTAATAGATATTAATTAAAACCAAAAACCACAAATTACATAGGTACTAAGCAAAATTTATAGAGTGAGTAGACCGATATCTATCGATTGTTCCATAATTGCTCGGTAATTGCTGATCGAAGGGTATCACGTTGTCGCGATTCATTAGGATCGACTAAATGCATCAGATCAATTCCATCATCATCAATTCCATCGTCATCAACTGAAAATTGATCCATTCGCATGTTGAAATATTTATCGTTTCCTTGATGTCGCCTAATAAAATTATGTATTATACAACATGCCATTGCAATGCGGCACTGCACTTTATAAGGGTATGGAGTAGCTTGGCGAAGGACCTTGAATCTTTTTTTTAAAATACCAAATGCCTTCTCAACAGCATTTCTTAATTGTGTGTATCGATGATTATAAAGATCTTGAGGACTTCGATGTCTACGAGCATTTGTATTACTATCAAATTGGCTCAAGTGATAACGCTATCCTTTGTATGGTGCTAGAAATTTGTCGGTATTTGCATATCCAGAGTCAACTAAATAAAATTTACCTATTAGGAAAAAAAATTTATTAACTAAAAAAAATAATTATAACAAGTATATCAAGTTTGAATATCTAACCCTCAGGAACTGTAAAGCCCCCTTTTTCAAGACACCATCTCAAAATCCTCATGTCAGCAGCAGATCCTTTCTATCCAGTACATACAAATAAAAATTGATGGTCAAAACTACAAGCAGCCATTATATTCTGAACCCTTTTCGGTGGCTATATCGTGGTAGTTTACTTTTCCTAACAACCACGGGTAAGTGTGTCCCATCTACTGCACCTATAGCATTCTGCAATTAAATTAATAAACGACATAATTAGTAAGGTAATGAATATCAAGTATAAAATATCTTATATTTATAAATATTTTTACCTTAAATGGGTGACAATTTGAGTTGTCTCTAATCCGAGGGTGTGCTCCAACATTATTTGATGGAGTACACAAGTACTCATCTTTTAGGTGCATGACTGCCCGAAGCACATTATTAAAATGTCTGCTGATAGTCTCTCCCGAATGTTGAAATGTTTCTGCTAAAATTCTATTAGTCACCCCATGCCCTATCCCATGCAAAAATATTGCCAATTGTTCATCAACGTTGATATTTTTAGTGCTTTGTATTAGACCCGTCCAACAAGATCATCCCGGAGTGCTGCAAACATAATGTTAGTCATTTGAAAGTGTTGATAACCTCTATCAAGATGGTCAAGTACTATGTCTTGAGCAAGTTGGTGTCCACTGAATGGCCTTGTACGACATGCTCTTTTATGTAAGCTACTATTGACCTCGTACGACATGCTCTTTTATGTAAGCTACTATTGAATTCTTCATATCCCTCCTCAAGCATAACTAAAAGGACTTCATCCCAAAAATCATCATCCTCATCCATCATTTCATGACATCGGCTAATGTTGAGGATGTGAAAACATAACGATTAATCGAATTTTCCATAACTACAAAAAAAAAAAAAACATCATTCTGATAGTCTGTTATTATAGTAAAACATTAATATATGTCATAAGAAAATATATAATAATGTAGCAATGTACATATATACTAATCATAAAATTCATGCAAACCTACTCATAAAGGTTATACAACACTGAACAATTTCAATACCAATCATAAAATTCATATAAGCTATTCATAAAGTTATGCAAACAATAAGCATTCCAATACTAATTATAAAAATGCATACAAGCTATCTATAAAGTTCATATAATAGTAACATTCCAACACAAGAGATTACTTGTTAGTTTATACAATACTAGTAAAGTTAAAACAACACAATACTAATAAAGTTCATACAATACCAAAACTTGTTAGTTCATGGTCTTGAAAACTAACAAGAAAGTTCATACAATATAGGACACCATCTAGAGTGCATAGTGTTATCGCACAGCTAGCAAAGCAAAACTATTCAAACATCATAGATAAAAAGATGTCCAAGTTAGTTGGGTTTTTGTGGTCCAGCAAAACCCTGCAAAACAGCCTGTCCATCAATCCATGCAAGTGTGATATCATCACCCAACGCTAGGAAGATAGTCTTATTCCTCTCATCTTTGAATGCTTCTAATGCTGTGAGGCAGCGCTCAGGCGTGACACCATTAATCATTCTTAGCCGATCCATACATTCCTCAATAGAGTGAACTATCGGCCGTGCAGTAAGCTCCCGATTCACAATGACCTTAGCTATGTCCAGTTTTTGCCTCCCAATATCTGCCAACTCACCAAGCCTGTCATTTGAGATAGTAATTTTTTTGTTACGTCCACCTCGAGTCTGTTGTTTATGTTTGCGAGTTGGCAAAGGTGACGAATGAGCTCGTTTTCCAGCAGAGCTATGGCCGGGTACACTATCAGTATGTGGAGTGGAAGGGTTAACAGGATCCGGACTAGGAGATAGTGAAGTTGCTTCATTTATCATGCCTACATTCATATGTGCCTGTGAGCTTTGTCCTTGCTCTGAATCATTGATCATTGAATTTCTAATGGCTTTTAAAACATCATCATGGCCAGGAGAGGACGACGGTGAGCTATCTACCGGTTCATGACCAATGGGCATTTGTGAAGTAAAACCATGCCTGCCAGTAGCGGTGGTCTTTCCTGTTAGAAATTCGATGTCCTTGTAAGCAGGAAATGGTTTTTCTCTACACTTGGCATATGCAGGGTTCTCCTGAAATTCGTTGAATCCAATAATTAATGGTTAATTCTCATGTTAAATGGTTGTAAGAAATTAAAAGTAGCAATATGACTATTTTTGCTTACCTGAATAACAGCATCCCAATCAGTAGGATCACCTGCAGTAGGAATGTTAATCATATAATCCCACCCCCATCCGTTTTTATTAGCAAGGTACTGATTAGTAACAAATATGCGCTTTAAAACTTCTAGCCGGTTCTGCTGCTGATTCTTTTTGAAGTCAAGTTTTGCTTTTTGGTTAAAAGCATTCACAATCCTAGTCCAAGCAAGTGCTGTGAAAGCTCCATTCACAAAATTTCCCAATGCATACTCAGTCATTTGAGCTAACATAATAGAATCTAAGCTATCAGTCCAATTCGAGGTCCTTCGGTAATTGTTGTTTCCCTCACGCGGGCGGGATTCATGATTGTCACTTTCACTCATTTCTATTTGTGATGGTAGGTATGTATGTTTGAGAATAGACTTTTAACCTCTGTTTTGGGGAGCCATCTGAAGGAATAATTTTGAAGAAAATAAACAATTGTCTAAATAGAACCAATAAAAATTTAGCACCTAGCGAATACTCACTATGTCAGTGACAATTACCTCGCATAGTTTTCACAGCAAAAGCACAGTCAATCAATCTGCCTATCTCTATCAAAAATAAAAATAGTTGCAAATTCAATCATTATGTCAAAGCAAACAACCAAACTTAAAAACATCATATAAAGAGCACTTTTGTGTATATCTGTACAATCATCAGAGTTTAATTATTATCTTTGAAATAAAACAGAACAAGAAGCTATCAAACTTTTGACACATACAAGTAGGGGAAAGCAACTCGAAATTCACACAACACCACAACAAATACCTATACTCCTGATGAATGACTCCAACGAATATATATATAATATGTGTATTTATATAAATAGTTTTTCATTTGTCCACCTTTTACTAATCAGGACTTGGCTCTTCTCTTTTTGTAAAAAATGTGAAGAACCTTAATCTGAACCTATGTTGCACGGATACGGATACGGAGATACGAATACGACACGATACGGACACGGCGATACGGCATTGTCCCAAAACTCTAGGATACGATACGCCGGGAGTACTTAAATAAAATATTATTTTAATATGTATAATAAATTTATATTGATAATATGTATAATAAATTTACATTGATAATATGTCATGACGTATTGAAATATAAAAAAAAAAAAAGAGTAAAAGTAAAACAAATATAGTATTTCCATTCAATCATTCACTTACCGGTTACCACAAAACATCATGATATTCATCTTTACATCTTACTACTTACATACATGCATAGTCCACATCCAAAACAACACTTACATACATGCATAGTCCGCATCCAAAACAACAAAAAGAAAAGGAGAGGGTTTTCATCAAAAGATTTCAATTTGGTTCAGTTTCATTCTCATTTGAATCATCAATAAATACCACACTCTCCAAATCTGGCTCATCAAGTGAAAGATTTGCAATTTCAAGAAGACCAACACTATCAAATGTATCGAAAGAATCTCCTCCAACATCCCACATCTTAGTCTCTCCTTTTATATATTCTGGAGCCTTCCTTGATAAAAGGCGAAGATTAGTATATACATATACTAAATCTTCGGCTCGTTGTGGCGTAATCTTATTCCTCTTCATGGAGTGAATAAATGAGTAGGTACTCCAATTCCGCTCGCAACATGAAGAGGAGCAAGGTTGGCCAAGTAACTTTAGGGCCAAATTTTGGAGCATAGATGCTGCCGCACCATGGATGACCCACCACTTCTTTGGGTCAAGAACTCCCCTATCTTCAATAGAGTCGTGCTCATCAAATCCCTCTCCGGCAGTGGAAAAATTTGCAAACTCCTCATTTACAACTCTTCTTTCTTCATTATTTGGAAAAAAATCTTTTTAAGCACTTGTTTCTCATCTTTGATATCTCCAAATCCCTATGTGGAGGAACTCGATTTGGATCCTCATTAAGCCATGATGAGCTATAGTATCTAATGAATATAAGAAAAATGAAAATTAGGATATGATAGTTGTATTACAAAATACAAATGAATAAAAATATACATAAGGTTTAGGGAAAAAAATACCTAGGGTTCAAAGAATGTGCCAAGCAATGAAGTGGAGTATTGCTTTTAGCCCATCGGTCAATCAAAATTTTGTGCACAACGGAATAAAATGATGATTCCTCGTCTTCTTTCTTTCCTTCACGCCTATATATAGCAACTTTCACCTTTTCTATCATGGAGTCCCAAGTTTCATACATTAAATGTAAGCAAGGTTTGTCGGTATCGGCAATCCGAAGCATCTCATATATAGGTTCGGTAAAAGAAAGAATATAGTTAATTTGATCCCACCACAAGTCATTGAGAATTCTATCTTTTACAAATTGCGCTTTCCCCACATCATCCTCCCTATAGCTAGCCCATTTGTCACTAATGACCATATTTTGGAGACCCCGTTTGATTTGCTTGAATCTTCTTAGCATGACGATTACCGAAGCGAATCGAGTCTCGGCCACCGCAAGCATTTTCAAGTTGACAAACTCATTAAATATTGCCAACCTCATGGAATGATTCAAGATAAAATTCTTGATGCATGCTACATCCTCCGCTATGATAGTAATCCAACTACATTCATCAAAAGTAATTTCATTGGCCTCGGTATTCTTAGCCGCACAAATATTTTTTAATGCAAGGTTCAATGTGTGCACAACACAAGGAGTCCAAAATATTGAAGGAAATTGCGCTTCAATCAACATTCCCGCCGCTTTGCACACGGGAGCATTATCCGTTATCACTTGAACCACATTTTGGGGTCCAACCTCTTCAACAACTTTCGAAATCATGCTAGCAATAAAATATTTATCCTTATATTCCCCCTCGCAATTGACCGCTTTTAGGAACATCGGTCCACTCTCTGTTACGGCCAAAAAGTTGATCAACGGCCTTCTTTGTGCATCGGTCCATCCATCACATACAATGCTTAAACCCTTCTCCCTCCAAGTGCTTTTTATAGGCTCCAATAACCTCTCAATATTTGTTCTTTCTTGTTGAAGAAGACTAGTTCTCAACATATTATAATTGGGAGGTATATAACCTGAAATATTATGACTAGCCGCAAAAGTATAGGAGCTAACATAATAAGGATTTCTTGCAAGATTAAAGGGCAAACCACCGGAATAAAACATTCTAGCAATCTCACAATGTAGCTGGTTTCGAGCCGCCACGTTGAAAGACTTCTCTAGAGCTGTTTCACGAGTTGATGTTGCCCTTTTTTTTCTTGGCTCGAAAGATTGCACCCCCATACTCTCTATACTTGTGTCAAAAGATTTGGTAATAGTTTTTGGCAAAGGAACTTGTTTAGGGATAGAATTCTTTAACCTTAATTCTACCTCTTCAACAAGCCTTTTCATTTCCGCAATATTATCACTAGTAACCTTAGAGCAACCTTTGATTCCTTGTCCTGAAATTCTCAACAAATGGGCTTTGACCCTATAATACGATCCATTATAAACTTGTTTGCAAAAATTGCATTCGAACCTCATGTTTCCTCCACCATCCCCTAACTTTTCCACCTTTTTTACATACTTCCATAATGGAGTATTATCATTAATACTACTTGAACTACCACTAGCACTACCTCCTGTACCGCTACCGCTACCATCGGTAGAAGCTTGACTCTCACTATTCATTTCCTCTAGGCTCTAATCCTATGCATGATAAGATAAATAAATACATGTAATTAATATAACATTATTGATAACAAGTTAACAACATAAAGCACAAACAAGTAAACAACGAAATACAATTTTAATGTAGAAAAAAATAATGCAATTACTGGTTAAATATACACCTAAGCCCTAATAAACACCTAAGCCCTAATAAACAAAAATAATGCAATTACTGCTTTAAAAAAAAAAGAAGCAAAAGTTAAAAACCCTAATAAACACCTAAGCCCATAAGATTTAAAAGAAAAGGAGAGATTTAAAGCTCAATAGGGTTAACTGGTTAAATATAAAAGAGAGAGACAGAGAGAGAGAGAGATGAAACTTGAAACTTTGAAAGGTTTGAACAGAGAAGAGAGCGGAGGGGGGAGGAAGCGGAGGGGGGAAGGGGCAGAGAACCTACCGGAGGCGGGAGAGAATGGAGGAGGGAGCGGAGGGGGGAGAGGAAGATGTTGCTGCTCCCTGCGAAGAAGGCGACCACTGCTCGCTGCGAGGAAGACGACCGCGCGCTCCGCTCTCTCTCTCGCTCGGTATTTCCGCTCTCTCTCTCTCTCTCTCTTTTGGCGGTATTTCTCTCTCCTCTCGTAACAAAGAAAAAAGGCTGAATAGGGTGTTTTTAAGGGTTTTGGATGCGGATATTTTTAAAAATTTTTAAATCCGACCCGTTTAGACCCAATAATATGTCTCACGTATCCCGCCTGTATCCCGAAACGTATCCATCCGTATCCCAAAACGTATCCCGCCGTATCCCAACGTATCCGACCCGTATCCGATTTTTTTTAATTTTTTAAAAAATCCAGATACTTCAGTCCCGTATCCGATACGTATCGGGCGCGTGTCGGGCGCGTATCCGTATCCGATACGTATCGGATACGGGTACGGGTTATATTTTGAAGTATCTGTGCATCATAGATCTGAACCATAGCACATTCTTCAAATAGGAAGCTGAACTTCAAATGTCACGCCCCCGCCCCGAGACCCCTACCAATTTGGCATAGTTCGGGCGCGCCGGGCGGACCGCCGAAAGGACAGCACCTCTCCTGTCCGCCCAAGGCTCAACAATAGATCGAGTACAAGAATTTACCCAGGATTTTAAATTCCATCAGTACACAATCAACGGGGCACAAACAGTGCCAACAACAACAAAGAGCAAGTAATCCACTAGATATACAAGTGAAATAAAGAGAGTACTTTACTAACTATTACAATAGTTTGCTTTCTTTTACATTTACATCTTTCCTCAAAATGAATACATTTTGCTCATCAACATACATAGCTCTCCAAACCTCACCTACATGAATCTCTCTCAATACATAGGTGTGCTAATGCAAAAAGGAAAGCTACTATACTACCACGGTCTCACTGATCGGGCGCGATGCCCTTGCCGCGGTCCTCTCTTGGCAACCCTGTACCTACCACTGAATATAGAATGGGGTGAGAACTATCTTCCATAGTTTCCAGTGGGCTCGGTCGCCGACTCCGCCGGTCTCCCTACTAGGTCCAAGTAGGCACAGGTAAAAACAAGATAGATATATAGATGGATATCTCAAAGCTGTAAATGACATAATAGGAAATCTATGCTACTATGCCCATAATCATGTGTAATGAATGCATGCATCATATAGTAAGGGTTTACTACCATGCTAACAAGTTCGATCCATGTTCGAATAATAATATTCAATGACAATACTTGTTTTCCATTTGCCCAATCTATGGCGAAACCCTTGGGTTTTGCCCTCAACTCACCTTTCCATCCCAATTGGGTAGGGGAGTTCCATGTGCCCCCAAACCCGGGACTGTCTGTGGACCTCCATGTGGTCCCTATCGCCCGACACTCTGGAGTACTCGACGACAATCCTCTTCATGTGAGGATATGGATGGCTATACCACCCCAAATAACAGACCGTGAGCTTAATCTATCCTCTCCACGTGAGGATACCCTACCATCTAGGGCCAACATCACAATCAAAACTCGTCTATGTCCTCTCTATGTGAGGATACCCTACGATCTAGGGCCAACATCACTCGGAAGTCATTTATTCCGATAATCCTGCAAAACACTTAGTTTTACTAAATTCATTGTTCACAAGGCATTTTCTAAGGGACCCACCCATCCCTAGGTTCTCAAACCTCTAGTGTCAAGTACACTACTTTAATGCCACTCAATATGTTCTTTAAACACTTAGATGCCATTTTCTATGTCACCAAACACCCATCGTGTCCATCTCTTTTTTTAGCATTATAGGATCCATGTTTCGACCCAATCCTTACCTATCCATTTTCATCAAGTATTCTATGTACACTAGGTTAGCATTTAGAAGCATAAGGAAAAGGCATTACAATGCAACATGCAAGAGATGAGATTATGCTATTCTAAGATATAGAAAAGAGCCCGGTTGCTTCGGGATGACACCCCCCACATTTTCTTGTTGTAGAGGTTCTAGAAACGCTCTTCGGCGAACTTTACGACGAAGTCTTGGCCTCCTTGGTCCAAAACAATGCTCAATCTGCCTTATTTTGCCGATTGCTCTAAATCCACTCGACGAATCGTAATTCCGACTTCGCCCCCGCGTTTAGACACCTAGCAATTAGGTTTACAAGGCCTCAAACGAGATCAATCTCATACTTCACCAAAAACCCCATTTTGGGTGCCCTAGGGTTCCATCTTGTTATTTGCACTTTGGAACCCTAGCTCTAGCTCTAATCCACCAACAAGGGTTCTAGAGGTCCATTTGACCTCATTTCCAAAGCTCAAAACCCAAAAACCCTAAGTTCCATAAGCTAGGGTTTAGTAGCTTATCTCTAGTGCTACTCCAATGGTGAGGAGAGGAAGAGGAAGATGCTCCAAGCCTCCTTGAGCTTGATCTCCTTCTTCTTCTTCTTCTTCTCCTCCTTCTCCTCCTTCTTCTTCTCTTTTCTTCTTCTCCTTCTTTTTTTCTTCTCTTTTCCTTCTAGAGAAAGAGAGGGGGAGAAATGAGAGAGTGTGGGAGTGTGAGGGGAAATGAGAGAGAGAGAGAGCTCTTCCCTTTCAATACCCTCCAACTAATGCCATTTTGCATAAAAGCCCCTCCACTTTTCTCCTCTCAAGTCACTCTGCCTGGGCAGAGTTCGCGCGGAGGGACCGGTCTCCCCGACCTGGGACCGGTCCCCGAGAGCCTCCCCAGCTATCACGCGTTCGGGAACCGGTCTCTCCTCGAGAGACCGGTCCTCGGGAGACCGGTCCTTGCCTGAGAGACCGGTCCCCGAGAGCTATATCTTCAGGACTTAGCCATTTTTTGGCTTTTCTCGCTGGTGCTGCGTTCGGGGATCGGTTTCCCCAAGTTGGGACCGGTTGCATCAAGAATCCCCAACAACCACGAGCCTCGGGGACCGGTCTCTCCCTGCCAGGGACCGGTCCCCGAGAGCAAAAATCTGCCCAGTGCAGATTTTCACATCATTGCTCTCGTGGACTCACTTCCAATGCACTTTTTGTGCTTTGGACATCTTTAGCTTATGCGAAGGGTACTCGCTCGACAATTAGTCGATCCTGAACGAAGTACAACTCTCGGATTTCGAGAGTTCGCTTCCTTACATCAAAGTTTCCATTTACTACATAACCTAACCTTACCATATTTGTGAAATAGGTACATGAATTTAACAAATTTTAGTTTTACATGACTGAATATTCTTTAATATAATAAAAAATTCTGCTATTTGCTGGAATATTATAAAAAATGTTACAGATATATTAAGCTGAGGTTGTAGAATTGAAACTTTAAATTGCAGGTATCTTTTTCAAAAAATACTGTAAGGTTAGGCAGTAAATAATAACATCTAAAACTTAGGTACCGATTTCAAATTGTGCTATAATTCAGGTTAGAATCTATTCCATATAATTAATGAATGTACATCAAATTTAAATCAAACAGTATAATAATGTTCTTTAAATTGAAATCTAAATCAAGAGAGTAGATGAAAAAAAAACAGAACAAAGCAGCCTAATAAACACATTTAATTAAACATTGAATATATATTTTATTCAACAAAAAATCACTTGGTAGCCACCAAGTTGACTTTGAATGGCAAGGAAATATCAATTAATTGAAATTGCAAAATGGTATGTGACTCAAATCAAACAATTTCTCGTAGAAGACTGAAGAAGATAAAGAAATAAAGCAAGGGTTTGAAGATCACCTGTTGCTCATGCATGAACAGAGAGTTCTTGTTGTTCTCCTCTGCAGAAATTGAAAGTAATTGAGATCATAAGTTAAAGAAGAAGAAGAAGAACAAGAAAACGAAGAATAGAAGGATCTCCATGTGGGAGTGGTTGGTGACTTGCTGGAGAAGGCAAAGAAGGCAGATCTAGTTGGGGTGGAGCCTCAACATGGTGCCGTTGGAGCGATCTCCTCCATGATCGGCTTCGTCTTCAACAGAGCTTACGCAAAGGGGGTTTTTTATTAGTGGTTGATGACTTGCCTGAGAAGGTAGAGAAGGCAGAGAATTTTTTTTTATAAATAATCCTATTGATTTTTATAATTGTAAAAATAAATTTTTTTAAATAATAATTATAAAAATATACCTCTAAATGTGGTGAATGATTCACCGCATTCATAACTTCTCATTAGGAGTAGAAAAAGAATAAAAGCGGTGAATGGTTTACCGCTTTTACTATCGTAGAAATATAGAAAAAATTGAGAGAAAGAAAGAGAGCGGTGAATGGTTTACCGCTTTTAAAAGCGGTGAACCATTCACCGCTTTTATAGGACCATATTTATAAATAAATATTTAACAGGTTTGTTTTTAGAATAAAATTTTAGGAGAAGACTATTGCACTAAAAAACCCAAAGGCAGATCTAGTGTGGATGGAGCCTCAACATGGTGTCCTTGGAGCAATCTCCTCCATGACTGGCTTCGTTTTCAACAGAGCCTACACAAAAAGGGTTTTAGTGGTTGGTGAGTTACTTGCGAAGGTGAAGAAGGCAAATCTAGTGGGTGTGGAGCCTCAACGTGATGCCCTTGGAGCAAACTCCTCCATGATCGGCTTCATCTTCAACAGAGCGTATGCAAAGGGACTTTTTTTTTTTTTTACATTGAAAGCAGCCTTCAATACAGAACCTACTGAAAGAAGATATTTTGTTATTATTTTTTTTCAAGTTCGCATGATGAGAGAGGAATTAAGATGGGCAAATTAGAAAATGAAAAGGTCAAATTTCTTTTGTCCACTCTTGTTCTGCAGGATGGGCGGAACTGGACTTAACAGGTTATCCTCGAATAACCCGTTAAGCCCAGAACAATCGATTCTTGACTTTTGTGGTGCTGTTTGGTTGAACAAAGGAGGATATCCCTTCTTGTTCTGGGATATCCTTCTAACCAAACGCAGCTTAAGGGACTAATATCATTCTAACTCTATAATTTCTCATTCAAGGGTTAAAAACTTGATAGAAGGGGCCAAATACTATCAATAGTATTTCAGCCCAACTCTAGAGAGAGAGAGAGAGAGAGAGAGAGAGAGAGATAATTGTGATGGAATGCTCAAAAAGCATCAAGGCCTTGGTGCCTTTAATTTTTTTGCCTTTACATCTACCCTTTCAGCCATTGAGTCAAAAATTAACAATGGTGGTTACTTGTGAGACCCATCATTATGCATGATCCAAGGGCCGGTAGGGTTGATGTAATGGTCAAAAAGCTATAGCACCAACACCTTGGTGTTTCTAAAAGCACCTTAGCTCTCTCTTTCTTTCTCTCTCTCTCTCTACACACACACACACACACACATGTAGGGCTACTATACTCTTATGAATATGGAGGTCTTCGTTCTCTTTGTTGTGATTTCTTTTTCTTTTATGTTGCACATTCCATTGACTCGTTGGATGCCATGAAGTTTCTTGCACCTTTTCTCTCATCTTTTCTCCTCACATTATACTTGACTGAGAAGGTTAACACTACTCGACAAAGCTTCTTTGTCATATCCATTTTAACTCAAGGTGTGCAGCATGCACATTGGTTTAAATTACAAACAGTTAGAAGCTTCACTGTTCATCAGTCAATCATGAACAAAGTGGCAAAAGCTTGATGGTTGGTATCTGAGGTCCGAAGTTCGAAGCCTAGTTGCTTTACTTTTCCAGCTAAGTTCATTTTCAAGAAAAATCAACGAGGCAGTAGCATGCTACCATTCTCTCTTAGAAAAGAACACATGAACGAAGTGGGTTGAAATGTGTTGCTGTAAATTCCTCTCAGAAAAACAAAAGAAGTTTTTTCGCCATTAATTATGCTTAACATGTGCTTCCACATGCTTATAATTTCAATCTTTTCCTTATTTCTCATAATATGAACAGATACAATTAAAGAAGTTTCAGTACTATTTTCTTGGATTACAGGCAAAGCGTATCGAGAACGGTATCTACCTAGGCCCAATTGGATACTTAACCTTTGAGGGAAACCTTTCTTGGAAGAACAGAATACTTGCGTTCATTTTCAAGTACATCAACGTTAAGATTGGCCCCTTCAACTCGATCCAAATCAGACTGAACAAAGAGGAGAGAGAACCAACCACCAAAGATCCCTTTTTTGTTTGGTTTTATGTAGATGAGGAGATTGCTGTTGCTCAAGGTCGGGGTGGGGGCATTGCGTTCTGGTGCAGATGTCGTCGCATTACTTAATTCGCCATTATTGAAAAATTCAATTAACATTAGTATGGGATAATTTAATTTTTGTTGGCTTCATATGAAAAAGAATGGCAACCGGGGGTTATTCTTTGTTGATGTATATTACAATGTGCTCTGCTTGAATTAGTAAAGGTAAAATTTCATAGGATGTATTATTCCACCATTCTTATGGCGTATAACAAAATAAATTCTTTTGTCTTTGTAATGTTTTCAGTTTTGTAGGATTTCCGATTTTTCATATATGTCTGCTGTAGGATTTGTTAGTTGCTTGTTGGAGCCAATGCATTTTGGCTTTTTTTTTTGGTAGCAATTTTACTTAACTCTCCTTGGATTAAGCATTCAAAAGAAAATTTAGCATGGTTTTATTCTAATTTCCATTGATTTATTTGAGAAGAAACGACTCATTGAGGTTGTCCTTAATTGATTTATATTGCAATGTATATATGATGATTGAGCTAGTTAATGTAAAATTTGACCATTTCTTTTCCACTTTTCTCATTGTGTGAAGAATCTGTTTATTGTAAATTTATCAATTTTATTGTAGGTTTTTAAATTTTGAGCAGATTATTGCTATATTTATGTGGAAGTGTGCTATTTTAGGACTTTGTATGAAGATTCCGATCAGGTGGGGTTATAATTCTCTGATATATATTGATGCAGAAATGATGATTAATGTAGTAAATGGGCGATTCGTTTACTGCATCATTCCAAATTTTTTAGTTCTAGTAGAAAGAAACGTTTTAGTGTACATGTATGATTTCACTGTAGGTATCTATTATTCATTTTATTCCACATTTATCATCTCCAGGATTCTTTCAAGTTTGTGATGCTTTTTGTAATATCCATGAATAGATTTAGCATCCACATGTGTCCTTTCATGGTACATAAAGCAGGCAAGGAGAGAGCTATTTGATAAAATTTTTTTTGCCATTGCGTTTATATAATTATGGACAAACAGAGCCTATGAATTGACTGTGTACTGTGTAGTAAATTTCCTTCTTGTGTAATGTGTAAAAAGTTGTTATATATAAGTTTGGAAAATTACATATAAATGTTCTTTTTGTTGAGTGATGGCGCTACATGAATGCCATGTAAGCATCACATATAGTCAAACTTAATCCAGTGGGACTTTAACGTCAGCTTCATCTCCATTCAGCTTAAGATAAGATGGCATTATGTCTGCTTCATCATCACTTTTCTAAACAGAGGTGAGCTTACATTGATGATCCTCTTCAAATTCTTGTGTTGGATGATCAGTGTGGGTCAGCGGCAGTTTCCCTGTTGGGCGTGAATAACCAGGTAAGAGATCTTTCCTAGTGCTATTTGTCCTGTCTTTTATTAATATTCTTAATGATGTTTCACTCTCTGCCTGTTAGTTCCCCTCATCGTGTTTGCTATATCCTTGGGTGATGATTTTGTAATGCACTGTTACATCTTACTGGAAATACCTACAGTTTTCTCCCTACCAAACAACAAAAAAAAAAAAGGAAAAAGAAAAAAAGAAAACATAATACTTGGTGTGATGAATCTTTTGGGTTACAGTGTACGTAAGTTTTGTATTAGCTAGAGTTGATCACCTAACTCTTGCAGAGACCTTCCACATGGCACTCACTAAGACAAATAATTAAACCTAGCTGATCAGGGTCTATATATCAGATAATTTCATGCAAATATTGTTAATAGTTAAGAGTGCTATATTAAAGGGTGTTAGATCTGAAAATAATTCCTATGATTTTTCAATCATCCCTTTTACTTGAATACAAATAATTACTGTTTCCATTGTGTAAATTGTTGAATTAATACTGGAACAGAATGCAACAAATTGATCAACTTTTGAAGACTTACTGCTGGACTTGAATTTTGTCAGTCAGGTGCCAATTTAAATTTTATACTACTTTGGGATACTCCTCATGATGGGTTAAACAGAATCAAATCTAATAGTGCCTCCAGAATTTCGGTCAAGCAATCATATATATGCAGGTGTCCAACCATATGGAGAAAACTAGGGTTTAAGCCATAGGATTCTGGTAATTGGAGTCCCGTCGGAATTGCACATATGTCCCTACAAAAGTACGATGTTATATGTTTCTGAACTTAATTGCTTGATCAGAATGCTAGACTCTGAGATTGATGCCTTCCTTCAAAGTTATATGTGAAAAGTTTGAAAACTGTTGACTGCTAGATATATGAAGATAGTGTATATATTTTAGAAGAAAACTTAATTTGTGTATCTGCCTTTTATGAATGCTGCATTCTAATGTATGGTGAATCTTTACAAATAAGTTAACTGTTTAAATCCGTTGTTCGACCATCCGACTTAAAGATCTGCTTGTTGTTTTGTAATAAACATTTTCATATTTGGTGTCTTTTAATCTTGTATCATGGTAACACATATGTATGGCACCAAGGTGCAAGCACTTCGAAGTTATGATAACGCTTCCAATTTGGAAAACTGCATAGATCATCATGATCTGCAGCTTTTGAAACCCTCACAAAAATTTTATATTGGAATTAAATGTAAGAGGAGTCTTGAATTTATTTCAACCATATATACATTTTTTGATACAATTAATGCATAAACTGTAAACCTCCAAATCAAAAATGACTTTCTTATTAATGAGTAAATTATATTTGATCATAATGTATGGCATCAATCCTTATATTCGTGTGTAGCAACCCCTATTAGTAGACCAGGGGTTGGACCAAACTGAGTATTATATGCCTATCATGCCTGTGATAGTTGTGCCAAAATTGTTTAGAAGCTTTTTAAACTTGTGCAATACTCTTTATCGTCTGTGTGGTACTCTTAATACTAAATGCTTCCTAATTCCATTTTGTTGTTATTAATTTCTTAGTGATGCCTGCACTATTAAAATCAGTTGAAACTAAGTTTTCAAAATTATTTAACGTTGCTTGCTAACTTTTCTGTTGCCTATCGTTGCATCTAATCTTTCTTTATACGACACCTTAATACAGGTGGTTGCTGTCAATTTTTCTTTGGACTCCATGAAAACTCTGGACCAAATGTTCTTAAATTAGTATAAACACTTGGACTTTTGGTGCATAACTTACAAGAAGGACAAATACATAAATACAAAGAGATTCTCTTGGTCACCCCAACCCAATGATAGAAAACACTATAAATATAAAGGCCAGAACTAGTAACAAAGCTGCTTCTTGATGTCTTCTATGAGCATTGCAACAAAAGCCTAGAAACATCAAGTTTGTCAAGCCTTATCATAATTTAAGTAGCTCTTTATCTGAAGCTTGAAGGTTTGAGGTGAATTTTATGAACATGGGGTATGAGAGAAAGAAAATGAGGGGCTTTCTAAGAAAGGAGCCTTCGAAATTTGGATTTCTCTTGCTACTGGGCTGCTTTGTAATCTCGATGGCCCTTATCGGAATGTCGAGACATTATGTTGTTTCCTTTCCAAAATGTAAGCTTTCAAGTAATGTATGAATTTATGTCCAATGGCTCAGCCTCAGCATAAGCTTTAATATAATCATTTCTAGAGATTGTAAATTTGGTCGCTTTGAGATTGATGTACTTAATATCCCATCCAAATTTGGTTTTTTACAGTGAATTTCTTGGTATCGCTTCATGCAACCTCTTCGGGTTTGCTCGCGGGAGATAAGATGATTTCTCGTCACCGCGGTAAGCATATGATTGTATTTTACTAAGAAAGTACAGTGGTTAATTATATTGTAATAATATTTTCTGAATCGGCGACTTATTTTGATCTTTTGTTCATTGAATGACAAAATTCAGGGTTTAAAGTATAATTGTTCAACCATCATACTTGGATTACCAATACTAAAAGAACAATGCGAACTGTAATATAGAAAAAAAAGAAAATCAATAGAGACAAATGATATAATGAATCCTATATTGTGGTAATTTTAATTTTTTTTTTTTAATAGCATTCTGTTTTTATTCTAAGTGCAGAATATATATTTCTGTAACATACTCATTACTTTCGGTATTTTTACCCTCTGCACAGAGGAAATTCTCTTGTAAAATTGCTACTACAATAAACTCAGGTATTTTTGATGTCATTATAGATGGTTAATGCTCTTATCAACTTCTGTAAGCTAACTATTCTGGAAGTTAGTATTGGTATTGACCTGCTAACCAGTTTGGTTATACTTTTGTTCATCAAGTGAGACAAGGTGATCATGCACCTTTTGCAGAGCTAAGTTTCAACAGTTGGTGAGCCAACACTATATTATTAAATTTTCCATACATGTGTGTATGTTATGTATCAACTGATTTAACTAACTAATGTGATTATTTACAGTGGATGCACTAGATACGCAAAGAAATTGACCCATTCTCTACTGGAATATTTTAGATGCAAATTAAGTTTACGCATAAATTTGAATTTAAGCAAGAAAATTTTCATGACAAGGACTAGAAACAGCTAAAGGAGATACATGACATTTCATGAATGTGCTCTACGAATTTTTATTTTAATTAGCATGACTAGTTTGATTCAGAATTCTTTATTAACATGTAGGAAATCTACCGACAGAGCATGCAGGAAATATACATGACATTTCATGAATGTGCTCTACGAATTTTTATTTTAATTAGCATGACTAGTTTGATTCAGAATTCTTTTATTAACATGCAGGAAATCTACTAACAGAGCATGCAGGTGAGCCGCTTTGTGACTTTTCAGGCATAAGATCAAATATCTGTGAAATGAAAGGGGACATCAAAATCCATGGCAACTTATCATCAATCATCTTCATCACTTCTTCGAAAATCCACGAATCCTATCGCATGAAACCCCATGCTCGAAAGCAAGACAAGTATGCCTTATCTCATGTGAAGGAATTGTCTGTAAAATCCGTGTCTGCAAATGATGACACACCCAAATGCACAATGAAACACAATATCCCTGCGATCGTCTTCTCAACCGGAGGATACATGGGGAATATGTTCCACGACTTCACCGATGTTTTGATCCCATTATTCATAACTACGCACCGGTTTAATGGAGAAGTGCAATTCCTCGTTAGTGACTATCGGCCATGGTGGATTCTTAAGTACCAACCTTTGTTGAAGCAACTCTCGAGGTACGAAACTATAGACTTTAACAAGGAGAATGAAGTTCATTGCTTTAATGAAGTGATCGTGGGTCTGAAGTTTCACAAAGAGATGAGTATTAATCCCTCCAGAACTCCAAATGGCTACTCCATGGTCGACTTCGCTAAGCTTATAAGGCGGTCCTTCACGCTACAGAGAGAAAGTGCAATCAATCTCCATGAAAATCATGACAAGAAACCTCGACTTTTGATAATATCAAGAAGGCGGACGAGGTCATTCATGAATATAAATGAAGTGGTCCAAATGGCTTCGGAATTAAACTACGAAGTGCTTGTGGAGGAAGCCGGATTGAATTCGAACTTAGGGAACTTCTCACAAGTCGTGAACTCATGCGACGTGCTTATGGGAGTGCACGGTGCGGGTCTAACGAATCTCGTGTTTCTTCCGACCAATGCAGTTGTCATACAAGTAGTCCCTCTAGGCGGACTGGAAAGTATAGCATATGAGGATTTTGGAGTGCCTTCTATAGACATGAAGTTGAGATATTTGCAATATAGTATAAGTGAAGCAGAGAGTAGTCTAATAGAACAATATCCAAGAGATCACCCAGTGTTCAAAGATCCTGCCACTATAAGGAAACAGGGGTGGCTTGCTTTGAGATCTACATACTTGATCAACCAAAATGTCAAGCTTGATGTTGGGAGGTTTAGGGGTGTTTTATTAGAAGCCCTTGATCTTCTCCATCAGCAAGTAGAATAGATATAATTTAATATTTTTTAGTATCTGTTGCATTTTATAATCCTTTCTCTAGCAAATTTATATGAAGATTAATTTGCTGTATACTTCTAATTAATCTGTAATTTGCAGTCATCTTGCAAGATTAATGTATTTGCGGAATCATTATTATTATTATTATTATTTGGTGGTGTCATTTAGGTTTTACAGCTATATGTTCACTGGAAATTAGATATTACAGGAAAAAAGCAGAGTGACCAAAACATAAAACAAAATCAAATCGTGATTCAATTACAACTCAACTCAAAACTCCTATACACATAGGAGAATGAGCTATCCCATGGACTTAATTTTAGTTCACTCACTCAACAATTAGAAACTAAATCAACTCAATATGTTAATTCCCTAATGTTTAGAATCCATCATTAGCATAATTAACTATGGTGGTCAAACATAATTCTGGTGATAACTAGAGATAAATAATGTGTTGATTGAGCTATGTTAGAGAGATTCCAAAGGATAGATTCCAACTAATCGAATTGTAAAGGGACCCTCCTTGTTTGGTGTTGTTTTATCGTTATTGTCCAATACAATGTACCATTAGATGACAGATTGCTTGAAATTTATGCATCTATAGATTTGTTTGGCAACAATAAAAGAAACCTTAGGAATAATCTTTTTTTTTTGCTTTTATTTATTTTTTTGTGAAGATATAGTTCTACATTGTTAAGTACATTATAAGCTAACAAAAAATAGTAGAAAAATACGTTTGCCGTAACACTAGAGTTTATAAATTTCACAGCAAATGATCCCAAAAAAAAAAAAAAAAAAATTCAAGAGATAATATACCAAGCAAGCCCTGAATTTTTGTTTGTTTTCACCTGCTTTTAAATGTTTACTTAAATTTTATTAAGTCAGCTTTCTATAGCTGGCATTTTAGTTGTTTTTAGTAAAACTATGGAATCGAGAGATGTGAAGACAACAAACGTGTGGTGCATGCATATTGGAATAGTTTTTTAATATCTTTGAGGGGCGCGCATGCATGTTCTCGCAACTCTTTTTGGCACAGTTAGAAACTTTTTATTTTTGCAGTATCATGAGGATGCATTAATGCATATTTTGTTCTTTATTATGTGAACATTTGACCTATTATATCTTTTGTCCACATAATAGAAAATTAGATCACAGTAAACGAGCGAGAGTAATTTTCACATGGTGGCCCATGTGGAGTCGTGCTATATATATATATCCACTCTCCATTCACCAGTGGTCTACTCCCCGAAAAAAGAAAAAAAAAGGAAAAAAGTTGAAGAGTACTTTAAAAAAAGTTAGAAGAGTTTATGAATAAATTAAGTCAAAATAAATTAAACTTCAAGTTGAAGCAGAACCATTTTGAAATACCTGGTGAAATGAAATTCTAATAAGATGAGAAAAGAAAACAAGACATTTATTAAAGAAAAATATATTTCGTTTTGTTTAATTTATATCATTTTTATCACTAGTGTCAAATGACACCGAAAACTTATAGTATTGAAGGTTTTATTTTATTTATTATTATTATTATTTTTTTGTAGAAATGGTGTAATATTTAAAGAAGGACCCATAACTAACATCTTCATTTAACCACATTGCATGTGAAGCTAAATATGGACTTAAACCTTTAAATCTTTACTCAGAAGTCATTTACATTGAGAGCCTAATTATATAATTTTAACCTTAAACCATAAATATAAATTATTTAGGAATTAAAGAAAAAAGAAATTAGTCAAACAAAATCGTTTGAATCATCTAAGAGTATAGTAATATTAATAGAGCAGGTTGTGCAATTAACATAACAAATATAATAAGTTTGGTCTTGTCTATTATGCGAATAATACATATGATCTATTAATAGCAACATTTACTCTATCAATAGTAGTGGCGCATAATGTAATCACCTCCTCAAATTAAGTGACCTCTATATACAGAGAGAGAGAGAGAGTTGAGCTGGAAAGCTATCAGTAGCAAATGGGTTCTATTACCATCTATTTATTTTTCATAATGAAGTCTCAAAATCGACGATCGGTATCGTTGAACATGATTTATACCATTTGAAGTATCTAAAAACTAAATTTCAAATCTTTTCGACATCATTGGCCTAATGGTCAATACATTTTAAAATTTATAATTTTAATGGTCAATATTAGACGTTTTTTCATTTAACGGCGTAAAGATATTCAAATTAATTCAATTTTGATTAGAAAATTATTTAAAATTATTTAAACAATATCTAAACTCTTGATCTTGATTACAAGACTCCTATTATCAATTTTTAAAAATATTTATTTTCAGCCGTTCATTTTTGTGTCTACCTGATGGACAAGAGAACAATATAAAAAAAGTATAAAATTTGGTTTCTAGATGTATCAAATAGTATAAATCATATTCAATAGTATTGATCGTCGATTTGTAGGTTCCATCATAAAAAATAAATGGGTGGCAACGGAGCTCGTTTGTTAGTAATAGCATTCCAGCTCCTCTCTCTCTCTCTCTCTCTCTCTCTCTCTCTCTCTCTCTCTCTCTATATATATATATATATATATATATATGCACACTCATTGTGTCTTGCTATGTGGCAAGAGCTGTAGGGCTTCCATGAGAGAGTTCTTGAGCCTGCCCAAATGGGGCTTCACGTTTTGCTTGTCCAAGTAAACAGTTTTGAGTGCATCCCACCCTTGCTTGTGTATTGAGTAGGGGTCCTTCAACACAGGGTGATCAGGTGGGTACTGCTCACTCAGTGTGGTCTCATCCAACTGTATCATGTACTCCATGTAGTGGATCTCCATCTCCTCCGAGGGCTCCTTGAATGTGGCTTTGGCTAGCCACTCTAGTCCACCGTACGGCACCACCTGCATGCTCGATCGAGTCACAAAATGTTAAAATATATATTATTCTCTACGTTGTCCTGTTGCATATAGTGATCCATCGAGTTGTTATTATAATAAATCAAACTTAATTAACTCTCCCGTACGTGCTCTATTAATTAATATTCCTATCTTAATTTTTTAGGCCAGGGCAAAAAAAAAAAAAAAAAAAAAGAAAAAAAAAAAAAAAAAAAAAAAATGATTGTTCGAGTACATGCGTATATACGTACCTGAATAAGTACTGCTCCAGCGGGGAGGAACACCATATTAGTTAGGCCGGCACCATGGACGCCAAGCATCACGTCGGCGGAGTTCACAAGCCGCGCGAACTTGGCGACGTCGGTGTTCATGTCGGGCTCCCCGACCCGGACGTCGAACCCGAGGCTCGACGCCATGTCTGCCATCCGTTGCTCGTTCAGGAACGTCCGCGAGTTCTTTCGCGAGATGATCAGCAGCCGCGGTTTTCGCCTCACGTCCCACTTGTCTTCGCTCGGCGCCGCCGCCGCCCTCTCCAGACCAAATGCATCCCTGAGCACCTTCTTAAAGTCCACGACGGAGTACCTGCATTAATTTTCGCAAACAGATCGATCCCGTAGAAAACACACCCTAACAAGTCTTCGAGCAGGTACTGATACCATGTTACCAAAAAGACTCAAATTCTATATATACCGGCATATATATATTATAATATATATCGTACGTACCCGGATGGAGCTTTGGATGGATCCACGCCGAGCTCCTTGTGGAACGTCGGCCCGACAATAACCCGATCGAAGCACCGCACCTCGCGATCGCCGTCGACGTCGATAATCTCATAGTTGCTCAGCTGCTTGAAGATCAAGATGAACTTGTTCACCCACCAGGACTTCAAGCTGCTGACCAGGAACTGCACCTCCCCACGAAACTGATAGGAGGTGATAAAAACCGGAACCAGAACGTCGGTGTAGTCGTGGAAGAGGTTGCCGGTGAAGCCGCCGTTGGAGAAGACGAGCGCGGGGACGGAGCTGTTGACGGTGCACTCGGGGGGCGTCGGCGTCGCGGCGGCGCTCCCGGCGCCGGAGAAGAAGGGCTTGATGGACCATTGCTTCACGTAGTCGAGGGCGAAGGGGTCGTGTTTGCGTGCGTAGGGTTTTATCTTCCACTCCTGCTGCATGGGGTATACGTACACGGTTTGCGAGGCGCCATGCACGCGGATGTCGCCCCGTGCTTCGCACGTGTCGGAGCGCCGGCTCGATTCGTAGCACACGGGCTTGCTCAGGTCCACCACGTGCGAATTGGACGCGTCCGCGTCCTCTGGTATCAATTATATATAAATATATTCTTCATCAATTATATTGTGGCATGTTTGATGGTAAAAATTTGTTTAGAAATAATGAATGAAGCGGCTAGCAATGCTACCTTTTTTCGAAAAAAAAAAAATTTGTTTAGAAATAATATCGTAATTTCACATTGAAATGATGGTTCAAAGGAAAAAAAAATCATTCTTATATTTATATGCAATGCGAATTTATTTGATGGGATGTTATTATTCTTGCATATATAAAATTATTTTGATAGAAAAAAGAGTCACAATTTATTAATTAATGAGATAGATTTACACAATTTGGTCACTATTTAGTTAGTGAATTTGACTAAATTTAGCAACTCTAATAAGCGAAAAATTCTAGAATGCAACGGGTATATTAGTGACGTGGCATAACAAACTAATCAAATTAATCATTTTAAGAATATATGTCCCATCATGATTGTAAAAAGTATTTTTATTGTACTTTTGTTTGAAAAGAAGGAATGTGATTGGCTTGTTATTGATGACGTGGTGCAAGTGTGACAGCGTAGAATTCCTCCTAATAAGCACTGCTACATATACAGAGAGAGAGAGTTCAGCTAGGTATTATTAATAGTACATATTACTTAATTACTTTTCCACCGTTGGATTATTAGTATTACACCATCCACCCACTCAATCCTAGACATCTAACGGATGCCAAGTAAATAATATTATACTATTAATAATATTCTAGCACAACTCTCTCTCTCTCTATATATATAGTCCGACTATGATACTTTCGGAAGCATCATTCATATGGTGTTTTTAATTTTTTAACTCTTAGTCAATCTTTTTTATCATTTCTAGTTCTTGGATTAATATTAATCTTCTAGCAGGACTAGTAAATCCTAGGAGGGACTACTATCATCCCAACTCTAAATTTTTCATCTAAGGGTCAAAGAGTTGAAAGAACCAACTCTTTTTTTATACTTTTGAAAACATCGTAGCTCTACACCTATATATANATATATCTTAATATTATTTTCCTTGTATAAAAAGTTGTTTATAATAATATTGTTGATGTGTTTACAGACTAACATGATATTTTATAAATTGTGAATGTACTAATAAAAAAGGTCAACATTGTGAGCGAAGCATATTTTTTGTGGACTAACACTATCCAAAAATAAGTAATGCTTATCGTTGAGTCTAGTCAAAATCATGCAATGAACAAACATAATTAATTTGCTATAAATTGTGATTTGTTGACAACACAACCTTAATTTGTTAAAAACCAATGGGAAATGATTTGAAGAGGTCTATTAATTCTTCTCGATCGGCTATGTTAAATATCCACATCCATTAAATATTGGCCAAACTTAGTGATTAAATAGTAATTAACTAAATTCAATAAACCCATCCATCAATGCATGCTAACTAAATTCAGCATCACCACTTCTTAGCTACTAAATTACGATGCTTTTATAAATCTTTCTCTTTCTAAATCAATTAACTATCCAGATAAAGTATGGGTGCATGATTAACTCTTGAACCAAATAAATTTTCATAAGTATATATAATTACGAGGTCGCATGCATGTATTATTCCAAACTTCATTTACTTTTCAATGTACACTAGGCCTATAAATTAAAGCTATCGAGGCATGTTGATTATTCCACGGGGACAAATCACTGCAAAGGCATATGCTTATCGCATTTTGTGCGAGGCGTTGCATTAATTAAGGCGCGTGTAGCCGTTGTATTAATTAACTAAGGAATGCAGTAAATAATAATAGTTAATAAAAGTTCAACGGCTACACGTATTTGAATCTCGAATTCAAATAATTCATATTTATATTTATGGTATATTTTATCTAATCAGTCTTTTACTCTTAGATCGAGCTTGTTTGGTTCATCTATTTTAGACTCTGGAATCTAAATGACATTCATAGATTCTGATAGTTGTTGTTTGTTTTATATAAATTGAATTCTGATTTTCGATTTACTCTACAATGGAAATGACACAATCCATTTATAGTCCAATTTGTCCTTGACTCGTGGATTAGCTCATTTCAGAGTAAACTAGTCAAAGCCCCTCTCTCACAAACACCTCTATTGATCTCCTCTTTTTTTCATCGCTCTTCTCTCCCTTAGTCAAAACTCTCTGTCAAAATCCTAGATGTCCTATTTGATCATTATGATTTTCATTTTTATAATATATCAAATACTTTTAGATGATTCATCATTTTATTTCTCATTCCAATACAATCCAATTTTATTTTCCATTCTCATCCAATCACGAACCAAATATGCCCCTTAGTTATGTATCCAAGTTTAATTTATTTAATCATAAATGAGAATTTTGCGATGTTTCCTTAGGGAGTGCTTGGTTTTCCAGAAAGTATCCCACAAAATAAATTTCTAGTTGGAAAAATATTTTTTCTCTATTTCGCAAGACAAAAGCCGTGGAAAATGAATATTTTTCATGAGAATTTGTTTTTCTTTTTTTTGAAAATAGCTTTTATACTTTTCCGACAAACTAAACACACCCTCAGATGAAAGGTTTCAGGCACAAACCTGTTTCTGTAGATTCATCTGCGTCATCTGTCGCCATCTTCAAGCTCTCTACTGCAAACTTCATATCCCCAGTAGTCCCTGCAGTTACTCGTAGTACATCATCCTTAATTAGGAACTAAACTTAATTACGACAATTTAAAAAATTAATTATTGAATTTGCATCTCGATCTAGTAAATCATGCATGCTTATAATCCTGAATCGTGATTCACACATCTTTACCATAGAGGATTGTTAACAATTAAATATTATTTTTAGTTTTCTCAAAACAATGGATATATGGTAATTCCAAATATCAAAATTGATAGAAAGAAAATATTGTTGATAGCTTCTTATCTCATACAGAACTCTTACAAATTCTCTATAAACTATTATATATATAAAGACTATTTTTTTCCCTCCAGTAGTTCAATTCATTCTGGGTTTAGAGAGCACAGTATTAATGATAGCTTGTAGAAACCTAATTTTGGAGCGCTTATGACAGGTTATTATAAAATATATTTAAATTCGACACCATGCCGCAAAAAGCAGCTCTCAAACAAGATACTTTTGAGCTAGCAGGTATACTATTAACCGTTTGTTTCTAAATATTTTAACACATTCCAGGGTTTAATTGTAATGGAGGTCAGAGGTGTCTGCGAACTTCTCTTAGGGAACCGCTCCCAAGGGGCAACAATAAAAGATATGACTAAAATCGCAGCCTATTGGTAGATGATGTAGCAAGAAAAAAAATAACGTAATTCTTATAAACCAATCTTTTGATCCCCTAATATCTATTAGACGAATTTGGGCGTGGATAGAAAATGGGTTGAGTTTTGTAGCTCTTAGTGACTTGATTTGATTGAGGAATGTAATCAATTTATTCTTTGTTTCTGTTTTTGTTTTTGTCTTTTTTGTTCTAGTTGCTTTTATCTTTTCTAAGGCCGTATTGCCTTTAACTTCTATAACTAAATTTATATATCAAATGAATGAAACAAATAACATGCTACTTTTATCTAAAAAACAAGGACATTTCTATTTAACACTTGTATATTAGAGAGAGAGAGAGAGAGAGAGAGAGAGAGAGAGAGAGAACCTGTGAAAAAACGGGACTTGATGATCGAGAGGACGCAAAGGAACAATAGCATGCATCCTATGATGACCAAATTCCCTGCCCTTCTAGGCTCTCCCCTGGAGTAACCCCTTTGGCTCTTCATCTCCCTTCTCTCTCTCTCTCTCTCTCTCTCTCTCTCTCTCTCTCTCTCTCTCTNTCTCTCTCTCTCTCTCTCTAAAATTTCTTGATGTTCTTCTTCAACCTATTTTCATCTTATAGCTTGTAAGCTGGATCTCCAGTTTTTTAAATGTGGAAAGCATATATAGAATATAGTGACTCCACAATATGATTGACATTGTGGCAGCCACTACCATAGCATGTTGAACCCAGAATTTGCATCAACAACTTGATCACCATATATATAATAATATGTATAAGCAGGGATTTATATATATAGTTTCTGGTTTGCTCCTGAAATTAAATATATTTTAATATATAGGTATGTCCTATCGATATATTCTAATTAAAATGATATTTATCTTAATTATCTTATGTTTTGTTTTTAGCACGCTATCCGTTTCGTTTATTTTTTAAAAAATAAATTTAGCTAAAAATATGAATCAATTAGGATTCGAACTTGAAATCTCAGATATCAACCACCAAGTACTTTGCCACTTGCGCTAGCTAGAAACGATCAGTAATTATCTTATGTTTTGTTCCCTCGTAAATTCTTTGGTTTAATTATTAATAATTATTATTTGTTGGATTATATGGAGTTATATTCAATGGAGTTTTTGCCACTAGCTACAACCAAAAGTTAATAGTGTTAAATATAAAAATATTTAAACATCGTTCTCTATAAATTTAAGTTAGAGTATAGATGTAGCTTCGTATTATTTAATATGGTATCAGAATAGAAAATTATGATGGGTTCGAATCACTCCAGACTCTTAACATTATTAATTTTTTTTATTTAATTTAAGTCCACCTCATGAGCTTAACGAAAAGTCTTGAGTCTAGACGTGAAAGAAAGTGTTAAACATAAAAATATTTAAACACCGTTTTTTACAAAATTAAACTTAATTTTAGAGTACAACGGTTATTTTCTATTATTTAACAAATAGGAGGATTTGTATACTATTGTACATAGCCTGTGTAAAAAAATTAATACCTTCGCTCTTGAGATGTACATCTCTGTCACGATTTTTCTGCCATGTTTTCCAGAATAGGAGGGAGCAGACCTCTAAAGTACTTTTGAAAACTGTTTAGAGAGTCTTTTTGTAGCGTCCTCACATCTGGTAAAAAACTAATTCTGATTAGAATATATGAGGCCTACACTCTAATAAAATTAACTGAACTTAAGTATTTTGGGCTTGTGGTTTGAATTTAACAAGTTATTATTGCTAGCGAATAGGGATGCAAATGGATCCGGGTTGGTGGAGCTCCCACCCCGATCCGCCCCGACTGGGGCGATAAGTGGGAATAAAAAATATGAAAAAATATAACTCATTCCCATCCACCAACTAATTAGAGCGGGAGGCGAGAGACCTTTTTCTTCCTTCAATCAGTCTTGATTCGTCAAAAATCCGCTCCCGCCCCGATCCCCCCGAATGGGCGGTAAGTGGGAGCAAAATATAAATAAAATATAAAATATAACACGTTCCGAATCCGCGCCGTCCTGACAAAAATGGAGCAAGAGGTGGGGTAACCCTCCCGCCCCGGATCCGCCCCGTTTGCATCCCTACTAGCTGGTCAGATCGTTACAATTAGTATTAAAAACGAATACTAGCCGGAAGTGTGAGAGATAAGTGCTATACGGGACAAAGTGCTACACCAACGGATTTGGTAGTTAGGAGCCACCTTTTGAACCCGTAGGAGCCATCTCTAGGATTTCACATCGCCTGGTAATTTTAATCTGCATTTGTGATCTGGTTTGAACCTGACGAGGACATCGGGGTCCAAATATAGAGAGTTTGTAAGGTTGATTAGATTCATTGGAATATATGAGGCTTATACGCTAATAATAATAGCCGGACTTAAGCATTTTGGACCGGTTGTTTGGCCATAACAAATTATTATTGCTAACAGGTCGGATCGTTACACTTTTTGTTCTTAACTAGTACTGACCGTCCCTAGAGCAAGTGACAAAGGGCTTGGTAGTTGGTACCCGATACCCAAGTTCGAATCCTAATTGATTCATATTTCCAGCTAAGTTTATTTCTAAATAAAATAAACGAAGCGGGTAGTGTACTACCTATTTCTCAAAAAAAAAAAAAAAACAAAATTTTAACTAGTGAAGATAAATATTAGAAAGGAATGAAAATGGTTGGCTTTTTCTTTAGACAAAAAAAAAAATGAGCATTACAAATCCATAGAGAGGTGGCTGTTAAATTGATTAGTGTGCTAGTTGAGTTACACCTTAATTTGAACGTGTTGCTTGCATTTGAGAATCTTCAAGGCAAATAATTAATAATGAGCAATGAAGTTGAAAATTCTCTCTCTCTCTCTCTCTCTCTCTCTCTCTCTCTCTCTATCTCTCTCATGCGATGTGAGTCATTTGGTTTGTGATAGCCACGACAGCTCAACTCTTCTAGTCTGATGTGGTTAAGGTATGCTATTAATAACTAATAAATTATAAACTTTAAAAAAATTTTAACTTTAGACTTTAATTAACCTCCTAGCTAGCGGCTTAGCCCATTTTCAGTTTGCTACCCTATGGTTTTGGCTTCGATCATTTCGCTATTAAGACTTGTTGTTCAGTAGAGTATATATTAAAGTGATAAAATTTATAAATCATAGGACAGTAAAAAAAAAAATATATTTTACAAATTACAAGAGGGTTTTGTGAAAATGCAAACTAGTAAAATACTAAATTTGGTATTCATGGTTTGTCAAAATATATCAGGTTTATTTATTTTGATATTTTAGTCTATCACTTAATGACAGGTCTCTACAATACTACAAACGAATATATACATAGGATAGCAAAATAAAATTGTTTCAATCACATAATGACAAATATTAATGTAGAGTTACTTTTTGCATATGTAGACACCTAAAACGCGCGTCCTCATAGGTAATTTGGTCACTTACTTTCAATTTGGACGAGCGCTAACTAATTTTCTTTTAATTATATATTTGTGATTTCCTATTTTTAAATTCTTTGATTAAGTTATTCTCATTAATTAAATTAAAATTTTATTTTTGCTTTGCTATAGCTAAACGGAGCTGTCCATTTTATGAATTCCTAAAAAAATTTAAAAAACCAACTTAAATTAAGATAATTTAACGTTGAGTAGGAGTTGATAAAAAATAGGGGTTAATTAATTACACCATAGTCTCCAACCTTTGCACTAATTTTCACTTGAATCTCCAACCTTTTTTTTTTTTACAATTGAGTCTCTAATTTTTTGATTTTATTATAATTACGTACCAACCGTTAAAAAAACTATTAAAATTAACGGAATCGCCACATCAGCGCCTATTTGGCATCCTTTTACATGTTAATTTAGGTCCCTAAACTTTGTACGTTTTTCATTTTAGTCTCTAAAAATAAAAATTTAAAATTTAAAATTTAAATTCAAAAATAATATTAAAATTAAAATTTTAAACTTACGAGAAATTCGAATTTTGAATTTGAATTTAAAACTGAATTAAAATTTTGAATTGAAATTCAAATTATAAATTTAAATTTTTAATTGAATCTAAATTTTCAATTCAAACTTAAAATTTTGATTTTGATTTTGATTTTGATATTTCAATTTACATTTAAAATAAAAGTTTTGAAACCGAATTTTAAATTTAAAATCTGAATTTAAATTTAAAATCATATTCAAAATTTTGATTTTAAATTTTAAATTTGAATTCAAAATTTAAATTTGAATTTAAGATTTGATTTCAATTCTAAATTTGAATTTAAACTTTGAATTCAAATTCATATTTTGAATTTGAAATTTCAAATTGAAGTTTGAAATTAAATTAGAATTTAGAATTCGAAATGTGAATTTGAATTTAAAATTAAAAATTTAAAATTAAATACAAAATTGGAATTTGAATTCCAATTTAAATTTGAATCCAAAATCAAATTTTAAATTTTAAATTTAAATCTTAAATTAATTTTTTTTAATTTATAAATTTAATGAGTTAATTACACCATTGGTCCCCAACTTTTGCATCGTTTTTCAATTTGTTTTCCAATCTTTTTTTTTTTTTTTGCAATTCGCTGACACAGCGCCATCGTGGCGCTAACACGACGCCTCCGTGACGCTGACATGGCGCCTCCGTGGCAGTGACATGGTGTTAATGTGGCATTTTCCGTCAATTTTAACACCTATCTAACGGCTATGACTTAATTGTAATGAAATCAAGAGATTAGGAACTTGATTGCAAAAAAAAAAATTAGGAACCAAATTGAAAAAATAGTGTAAAGGTTAGGAACCATTGGTGTAATTAACCCTAAAAAATAGTAAAGATGCATGCATCGTCTATTTCAAAAGGCCTATTGTCAAGGGCGAAATCCTGACAACACATTTCCGCTTGCTTTTTAATTTCTTCATGAACTTTTGCATAGAGCCCTAGACCAATAACACTGCAAAGAAGCTGGAGGGGCTCAAGCTTGATTTTTTTAATGGCACACTCAGAAGATCGAACTTCTGTCCGCATTAGACTGTCCTTTTTGTTGGCTTAAATAGGTCATTATCCTGCCCTATGACGGAGAGGTCAGGTTGGGCTGAATCACATTCGAAATGACGTGAAACTGGGTTGGGCCAAGTTATGTTCGAAGTAGCGTGAGGCTGGTTGGGCCGAGTCACAATCGAAACTCATAGGCATTATATCTATACATTTTAAATAAATTACTTGCGTATTTCTAACAAATCATGCTTTTGGGATTAACGGTCGGCGCCCACCAATGATTCGACAAGTGGTATCCGAGTTAGAGATCACGGGTTTTAATTCCCGTATGTTGCAAATTTGTGCAGATGATAGAGAGGGAATTGTTGGCTTAAATGGGCTAACATCCTACCCTGTGGCGGGAGGCCAGGTTGGGCCGAGTCACGCTCGAAATGATGTGAGACTGGATTTGGCAGAGTCATATTCAAAGTAGCGTAAGGCTAGTTAGGTTGTGGGCGTTGTATCTATACGCTTTATGTAAATTGATCGGTTTGATCTTTTGGGATCAATGGTTAACGCCAACGATCCGACACTTCTGATAAGTAACAACCATTTACCTGTAGATATATGATATCACTGGAGATTTTCTCATGTGCACTCTAACTAGTATTTGTTGGATTTTATCCAATAATAAATTTTGATGATAACAAACAAATATTGGATTTAATTTGTTACTTAGCAATTTCAGGTTATAGTTGAATTTAAAGTGGCTCAAGCTGAACCGGAATCAATTAAATTATTCAAATTGGCCCGGACAAGATCAAATTGTACTAAATTGGATGCAAGTGCCATTACAATAATTTGGAGGACTTCTTTGCAATTATCGGATTTGAGCCAGTCAACCTAGTCAAGTTGTTCAATGCACCTTTTGGGTTTAATTTGTGCTTAATGTCAAATTAGCCATTATTTTAATATGGTATGAAAGTGATTTTATGTATGGTATAAATTCAAACATGATTTTATTATGGTATGAATTTGAAAATGTGAAATATGATATAAATGTATTTTACAAGTTTGGTATTATTTCAAAAGCTTTTACAAATGTGGAATGAATTCAAAAAGTTTTCATTTGTAGTACTAATTTAAAAGGATTTTACAAATTTGGTATAATTTCAAATGAGCTTTTCAATATAGTAATATTTCAAATAAATTTTGCAAATGTGGTATGAATTCAAATTTATTTTGGAATTAATTCAAATACATTTGCAAATATGGTTAAAATTCAAAATCAATTATGATTTAATTATGCTTTTGTTTCATTTTTGAAATGATGGCTAGTGTATTTAAAGGAAGGCTTGGATGTTGTTTGTATACAACTTTAAAAAAATTCTCTAAGTCCTAATTGTTCATTGATTTGTAATTGTGAGCTTCTTGAGAGATTGTAAAAGAAGTTTTGTGTGATTGTAAGCGGCTTTGGTCTTACCCTATTCAAAAGGCCAAGTGATAGTGAAATCGGTACCTCGAGGAGAAGAAGGACCAGGCTGGAGTAGGCAGAAGGGCCGAACCAGAATAAATCATCTGTGTTATCTGAGTTTGATTTTTTTTCTTTTATTTGGTTGTGCAATTTTTATCTGGATTTAATTTTACTTGAGTTTTTAGTTGTCAACTAATTCACCCCCCTCTTAGTTGCCATTTGATCCTTCAGTATTGACCAGCAAATTTGTTTAGGTTGAGTCTTTTCTAAAATTCGAATAAAAGTACAGTGTATTTTTATTTTTTTGTTTTAGAAAATACAATGTATTCAAATTATATATATAAAAAAACTTCAAATACCATCTTTGTGGTTTCATACTTTCTCACTTTATTACCTTGTGATTTAAAGTGTATCAATTTAGTGTCCGGTGGTTTCATTTTTATCTTTTTATTATCGATTCCACTAAATTTTTTTTTTCATTAAATCAGTGATAAAGTTAAAACTAAAGAGTACTAAAGTAAATATTCGATAAATCTAGGTGGAATATCTGAAGTTTTTTGTATATAATTTAACGAAATATTAACAGAGTGAACGACAAGAAAAATCCCACCCCTTATCATCACAATTTTTTATTGTTGTTTTCTTTTTTTTATCGATATTTTATATATTTTCTTCAATTATCTATTCGTCGCATTGATTGGGTTACTACGCTAGTATATTACAAGGGGTGGGATTTATCCGTATGCTTTAAGTGAATTGGTTATGTATTTTTAACAGCTCGAGCTTTTGAGATTAATGGTTAGCACCAACAATCCGACACAAAGGCTAAAAACTTGATAGTAAAAAAAAAAAACAAATACTATTAATAGTATTCTAGCCCAACTATCTCTCTCTCTCTCTCTCTCTCTCTCTCTCTCTCTATATATATATATATATATATATATATATAGAGTTGAGCTAGAATACTCTCAAAAGCACCAATAGGGTGATGCTTTTGAGTTTTAGCCATTGGATCTAGTCCTTGATTACTAATAGTCTTTGGATCTAACACTATTCCACCTAGCTACCACCACCTACCACCATCATCTTAATCCTACATCTTTCCATTTAATGGCTAAAAACACAAAAACACCACTCCCTTGGTACTTTTGAAAGTATTCTAGCTCTCTCTCTCTCTCTCTCTCTCTATATATATATATATAAATATATAAACTCTCACAACAGACTAACTCATTGTGCCGACTGATTCTCGTCATGGTGATGGACTACTCACCTCGCCTCAATCAGGAAAAAGAATAATAACTAAATTCTAATAAAACTGCAGATATATTATATCACTGGAGATTTTCTCATGTGCACTCTAACTAGTATTGACCAACAAATTTGTTTAGGTTGAGTCTTTTCTAAAATTCGAATAAAAGTACAGTGTATTTTTATTTTTTTCTTTTAGAAAATACAATATATTCAAATTATATATAAAAAAAAAACTTCAAATACCATCTCTGTGGTTTCATACTTTCTCACTTTATTACCTTGTGATTTAAATTGTATCAATTTAGTGTCCGGTGGTTTCATTTTTATTTTTTTATTATCGATTCCACTAATTTTTTTTTCATTAAATCAGTGATAAAGTTAAAACTAAAGAGTACTAAAGTAAATATTCGATAAACCTAGGTGGAGTATCTGAAGTTTTTTGTATATAATTTAACGAAATATTAACGGAGTGAGCGACAAGTTAAATCCCACCCCTTATCATCACCATTTTTAATTGCTGTTTTCTTTTTTTTTGTCGATATTTTATATGTTTTCTTCAATTATCTATTCGTCGCATTGCTTGGGTTACTAGTTCGTATGCTTTAAGTGAATTGGTTGTGTATTTTTAACAGCTCGAGTTTTTGAGATTAATGGTTAGCACCAACAATCCGACACAAAGGCTAAAAACTTGATAGCAAAAAAAAAAAAATACTATTAATAGTATTCTAGTCCAACTCTCTCTCTCTCTCTCTCTCTCTCTCTCTCTCTCTCTCTCTCTCTCTCTCTATATATATATATATATATATATAGAGTTGAGCTAGAATACTCTCAAAAGCACCAATAGGGTTATGCTTTTGAGTTTGTCAATCACGGTTCGAGTAGGGACGAAGTGGCTTACTAATAGCCTTTGGATCTAACACTATTCCACCTAGCTACCACCATCTATCACCACCATCTCAATCCTACATCTCAATCCTACATCTCTCCATCTAATGGCTAAAAACTCAAAAGCACCACCCCATTTGGTGCTTTTGAGAGTATTCTAGCTCAATCTCTCTCTCTCTCTCTCTCTATATATATAAACTCTGACAACAGACTAACTCATTGTGCCGACTGATTCTCGTCATGGTGATGGACTACTCACCTCGCAATCAGGGAAAAGAATAATAACTAAAATCTTTTTTTTAATCACTCTATTAAAAAAAAAATAATTTTGGCCCTAATTAAAATTGCTTCCTAATTAATATCCAATTAATATCCAGGCCAAACACCTTCTTAATTTCATAAACTTGGTGTTAAGGAAAACTCTATAGTGGGCCAAGTCAAAATGGCCCAGGAGAGCGCACCATAAAACAGCATTAAAAGTTTATTTACTGTAGAGCTTAATTGCTAATCATCCCTCACAACCGCTATTAGTCATTAATTAAGAAAGCTACTAATTAATACAAAACAATTGACCACAGTTAGGGATGTCAACCGGTTAAAATATCTAAAATTTTATTCGAATCAAAAACAAAAACCCGACGGATATGAATTCGGATATGAATTTTCGGATATTTCAATTTGTATTTTAAAAATTTAAATTTAATTTAATATATTTTTAAATATTGAAAGAGAAATAATTGTTTCGGGTTGGAATTTTTGGGTTCGGATTTGAGTTCGGATTTTAGATTTTTGGTCGGGTTCGGGTTTGGACATGAATTTCTAAAATCTATTGGGTTCAGGTTCGGATTTTGAGTTTGGAGTCGGATTCGGATGGTTTCTGAAAATTCATCTCGAATCCCACCCGTTGACATTCCTAACCACAATTGCAATGAAAAATACTTTGCACGCTGTTATATACGGCAATTTCGACTGTTATATTTTTTTCCATTATATCCATTAGTTTATTTCACCCTCTTTATCTTTTTATTTTTATTTATTTATTTATTTATTTTGTGAATTGCACCGGCTTTTCCGATCTCGCATTCCATCTCGTGGGAACATTTTTCTAGAGATGGTTTCCTTTGATTTTCATGATATACTTAAGCAGGATTACTAAGACAGTTTTTGAGTCATTAAGTTTTTATCAGATTAATATTTTGGATGATACAGCTTTGTGTGAGATCATCGTGTTTTCTGTGTTACACTTATGAGTTCGTGTAGGGTATATTTGCTTCGCCGAAAGTGTAGCATTGAAAGTGGTACTTTTAGAAAGTGATATCTTATCGGTTGTTTGGTTTATGAAAATGAATATGAAAGTCACTTTACGAAAGTACGCTGATAAAGTGAGTTATAACTAAATATCACTTTTTTGATTTCGGCTCAAAAAATACAGAAGTCATCGAAAGTGGAGAGCTTAGCTAAAAGGTTATATATTCGGTCTTAACTTTAATATTTAAATTTATTTTTAAAGTTCAATTTCACTTTAAATTTGAATTAAAATTATGATCACGTTTTAAATTTTATTTGTAAATTAAAATTCAATATAAAATTTTAAATTCAAATTTTTGACTTTATATTTAAATCTAAATATTTAAATTTTATTTTTTGTTTAAATTTGAATTCTAGAATTTAAATTTAAATTTAAATTCTAATTTTTATTTAAATTTAAATTTGAATTCTAGAATGTAAATTTGAATTTGAATTTAAATTTGAATTCTAGAATTTAAATTTAAATTTAAATTTAAATTCTAATTTTTTTGTTGAACTTTTATTTTAAAATTTAATTTCATTTTTAAGTTACAACTTAAATTTTAAATTCAAATTGTAAATTAAATTTATGTCTTAAATTTTAATTATAAATTCAACTCAGATTTAAGTTTAAATTTAAATTTTAAAAATAACTTTGAATTCTAAATATTAATTTAAATTTAAATTTTTAATTTAAATTGTATGTATAAGTAGTTTGTTTATATTTTCACCTATTTATATATAATTTAATAATTAAAAAATTAAAAAATTATAGTTTTAATTTTTTACTTTATAGCAACCAAACAATCGAACTGAAAATTCACTTTTGTAAAAGTCACTTTCATAAAAGTGACTTTTTTCACTTCGCTGACTTTCGAGCAACCAAACATGCCCTAAACCAAACGGGCAGAAATGTGAAAATAATAAATAGATGAATGAATAAAAAAAAAAAAAGAAAACTGAAGCTTTTAGATTTCTAATCTAAAGAAAACTCTACGTTGGGCCAAAGTTTGCTCAGCCCGTGACTGAGAGATCGGATCACAGCCAACGATACATTAAAACATAAGTTTTAGGAGTGAGCTGGTATACTTTTGAAAGTAGCAAGCCTTCCGTGCGTTCAAATCGTTTTCGATGTTGGAATTTTCGAATCGACGATCGGCTCTTTTAAACTTGATCTAGAATATTTGAAGTACCTAGAAAATAAATTTTGTGATTTTTCGATATCATTTGCCTACTGATCGAAGGAGCTCAAAATCAATAATTTTAAAGGTCGTGGTGAGCCGTTTGCAAGTTTAACGGTGTAGAAATATCCAAATCACATGAAATTTTGATAGAAAATTTTTTATACTATATAAAACAAGATCAATATTTCTGATCTAAAATTTTAATGTCATATCATCATATTTTGTAAGATTTTTATTTTCAGCCGTTGATTTTGAGCCACTTCAATCACTAGGCAAATGATATAAAAAAATTGCAAAATTTATTGTCTAGATACTTAAAATATTCTAGGTCAAGTCTAACGGAGTTGATCGTTGATTCGAAAGTCCCAACATCGAAAACGACTTGAAAGCACGGAGCGCTCCGTGTTTCCAGAAGCATACCAGACGCACTCTTAGTTATAGATCTTTTTTATTTTTATAAAATAAAAATATAAAATCATTTCTCTCTAAACTTTATATCATATTACACAACACAAATACAATTGAAAAACTTAAAACTTAATTAAGAATATGTTTGAATATACAAAGACTTTCTTCAGCGTATCTTTTTGATTAGTTCAAAAGCTGTCAGTGACTAGTAGAGAAGAAGATTATATATTTACGTAGAAAAGCATACTATATTCCGTTCGCAAGTCATTTTTTCGTTAAAATAAATCATCTTAAAGGTGAAAAAATGGTGTCGATGTTCTGGCCTTAGGTATGGAAAAGTGGGAAATCTGGTTGAAATAAAACCAATTAAGGTCTAGTTGATGCGGTTCCAACCTGAGTACGATAAAGTGGCCATAATTTTGTGTTCGGGTGTTCTTATTCAGTGTGCAGCTCCAATTCGAAAACATCTTTTTGAGACACATGAGTTGAACCTTTCTCGTCGTTCCGGCTCAATTCTGTACCCAAATTTAATTGCCTTAACCCATAAATTTACAGTTTTAATTTTTTTAATTAATTTTGAAAATCTTTTTTTTTCTTTTATTATTTCAAGACAGACCAGAGTTCTGTAATATATATGACTTATTAGGGTTAGACTTGTATTAATTTTGTGTTTCGTGCTTAGATGAGTGCCTCTATATAAAGGCTAATTAGGTTTTGTAAAGACAATATTTTTTGGAGAAATAGCAACTATCTTTGTTTTAGAAGAGATTCTTCTTTCTTATCATTCTAGTGCTTCTTTCATCTCGATCAAGCGCATTTTAGACTTCGTTAGACATACTAACGCAGTCAAAATAATAACTATAATTAAATTTTATTTTCTAAAGATTTTAGATTTTTGTTTGGTAAATTTGTTTTAGTGATTTTTTATATTTTTAGGATTTTTCTGTTGGAATAAATTCCTAAAAATTAGGAATAGTTTTTGAAAGTTTTTAAGTAGGATTAGATATATTTGTATTAGAAAAATCGCTAAAATTTTGAGTTTTGATTTATATTTGGATTTGAATTTGAATTTTGTAATTTTATTACAAATAGGATCCAAACTTATTGTAGAAAGAGATTTTGGAATTTTATTAATTTTTTGCTCTCTCTTGGAAGAGATTGTTTATCACTTTTCCATTCTTGTGCTTTTTCATCTTATTACGTGGGTTTTAAACCTGCGTGAGTTGTTATTAGGGCTCGAGGGTAAGAAGATGAAGCTTGTTGCCCTAAAACTCAAGCTTGTTGCCCAAGCGGTTGAGACGCAACAGAATCATACTAGATTGGGAACAAATCGAATCGCTTCGGGAGCGAAGTATTCAGATCCGGGACAACAAGGGATTCATTCAGAGCTTAAGTGACAACCGAACCAGGAGCAAGTAGAGCCATGCCGAGCAATATAGTTGGTGCCACTTGTTTTCAATGTGGAGAGCTTGGTCACCTAGCCTGGGATTGCTGGAAGAACAACAACCGCCCGGAAAAACAACTTTACATCGAGCAGAATCTGGATGATGAGTTTGGTGAATTCGGACGAACTGTAGTATGACACGAAAGTCGATGATGAAGAAGATTCCGAAGGCATTAATGGAGATTGGGCCGGGCACTGCCTTAGTTATAAAGGAGATGTTGGTGGCGCCGTAACAAGAAAAGAAGGATGACTGGCGGCACGCCAATAATCTTTCATATGCACTGCACGGTGAAGGATAAGGTCTGCAAAGTAGTAATTGATGGCAGCGGTACCAAGAATATCATACCACAGAAGGATGTGAAGAAGCTTGGTTTAGCAACCGAGAAGCATCCACGACTGTTACAGGTTGACTTGGTTCAAGAAGGGCCATGGATTGAATGCTGATTTGAGGTGCTTAGTTTCTTTGTCGATCATAAACAAGTGTTTCAACAAGATTTGGTGTGACGTTGTGCCGATGGATGCATACTATATATATCCTATTGGGTAGGCTGTGGCAGTTTGATTGAAAGGTAGCTCATGATGGGAGGCAAAACACTTATACTTTTTGGAAGGATAATGTGTGGATTACTCTGAGTCCTATAAAAGAAAAGAATAGCCCGATGACTAAACCAGAGAAGGGCGTTAGCATGTTGTGCCTGAAGGGCTTCACGAAGAAGCTAAGGAGTTAGGGGTGGTCCTGGCCATGATCGAACATTTGGTATCAGAGCTAGACCGAGCCTTTGGAAGTGTTTCTTGGTCATGTATAATGGCTGGCGGTCGAAGACAGAACCAAAATTGTCAAATCAGAATCGGAATGCAAATGTTTGTACTTTGGACAACCAAAATGGCCATGATCTTTCTTGTGGACTATCCCAAAGAAGGCAAGATTTTCATGATATCAAGATCGAAAAATTGAGAAGGCAGATTAAGACATTGACCAAATGTCTTTCTTAGGTCGGAACCCAAAGCCCTAACAACGACCGTGATTTGAAGTCTTTAGCTTTTACTTTGGAAACCCGTTCCATAGGTGTTCTCCAGGGTGAGAACCATTTGTGCAAAGTCGCCTAAAAGATCGAGTTGATTGGCGGTGGGTATCCAGCATCTAGATATACCTTTTCGGATATTTTGCATGCTTACAAGCAAAAGACTTCATCGACTGGCCTGACACAATCGAGTGCATCATTGGATGGGAATTTGTATCGTGTTCAACTTTCATATTTTCAAGAAGATCATTTTATTAAATCAGTTCGCTCATATCGCAGGACTTGCATTGCATTAACAGATCATGTTACTTTCTGAATTTGATCAACACCGCGAAAATATTTGAGTTGATCTCAAGGGCGAGATCTGCTGTGAATAACGTAGTCAAAAAAATAATTAGGATTATAATTTTATTTTTTTAATTTTTAATTTTATGTTAGTAATTTTTTATTTTTTAGGATTTTTTATGAGGAACAATTTCCTAAAAATTAGGGATGTGACTTTGAAAGTTTTAAATTAGGATTAAATAAATTCGTTTTAGTAAAATTGATAAAATTTTGAGATTTGATTTAGAATAGAATAGGATTTGAATTTTCTTAATTTCATTATAAATAGGACTCAAAACTTATTGTAGAAGGAGATTTTGTAGTTCATTATTATTATTATTATTATTATTATTTTGAGAAATAGGTAGCAAGCTACCTGCTTCATTCATTAAGCAAAATGAATTTAGCATACAATTTGGAAGCAGCCAGGGCCTCCGAATCGAGGGAACAAGAGGAGAAAAACAAGAGAAAACAACAAGACAACAAAAACCAGGTCCATGAGACCCAGTAAACACGAGCAAACCAAAATAAACAAAAGGGTAAACAGAGGGTAGAGCACCAAGGCCGGGAGATAATCAAAGTGCTTCGTTCCAGGCTTCGATCAAAACGGCGACACGTTCGAGAGTCCTGGAAACATTAAGGGGCACGTCGCGGAAGCACACGCCGTTACGCTCCAGACAACCCACCAAATTGCCGCCAATTTGGTTAACAATTTTGATCTTGTAATGGCCTCGGGAATGTCCGAGATCTGTGTCCACAGGTGACATACATCCCCCACATCCGAAATCTCCTCCACTAAGGCTCCTGCTTTACAACGAAGAAATCTGACGACGATACAGTCGTGGAATAGGTGGTCAACGGTTTCGGCTAGTAACACACAGAACCTATAGTGCTGATCCACAATACACCCTCGGCGAAGCAATCTGTCTGCCGTAGGTAATCTCTTTCGAAGTAGAATCCAAATGAAAACTTTGTGTTTGAGCGGGATTTTTAACCCCCATAGATGATCGTACGAAGTATCAGTCTGTCCTCCGTCGGTGATGAATTCATAAAGTGATTTGACGGTAAAGATTTGGTTGGCGGTCCAACGCCACTTTAGTTTGTCCTGTGAATCTGATGGGCTATAGTGAGAGAGAAGGTTTTTGAACAACGCCGCCTGTTGGCAGTTCTGACCATTGGTAGGCGTATCAAAGCTGGTTAAGAAGCGCCATCTCCACCCTCTTTCGTTCCAACATTGTGAGACCGTGGCTTTCTTATTTGTGATACTGCCGAAGATTCGTGGAAATCGGGTACTAAGAGAGGTTTCATCGATCCAAATATCCGACCACCATCTGATATTTTTCCCATCGCCGAGAACATACGAAATACCGCATTTGAACACGTCTTGACAGCTCATCACACTTCTCCACCACTGAGAGTAAGGTCTGAAGGATCTACCTTCGCGTAGCGGCCGTCTTCTGGTGTAATATAATGCAGTGATCAACCTCCCCCATAACAGACATTTCTCGTTGAAAAAACGCCACCACCATTTTGCTAAAAGCGCTTTATTCATAGCTTCCATATCTTTTATCCCTAGACCTCCTTCTTTTTTGCTCCTACAAATCGTTTTCCAACCCACGAGGCAAGAACCACTCGAAATTTTGGAACACCCTTTCCAAAAAAAGGATCTTCTAAGCGCTTCAATTCGTTTCAGCACCTATTGCAGTACTTTGAAGATTGCAAAGTAGAATAACGGAAGATTCGAGAGTACCGAGTTGACCAAGATGAGTCTCCCCCCTTGTGTGAGGAGTTTTGCCTTCCATCCTTCAATGCGCGTCTCGATGCGGTTGATGATCGGCATCCACTCTTCCTTACGAAGGGGGTTGATATGTAGCGGAAGGCCCAAGTAGCGGAACGGTAGGCTACCGACTCTGCACCCCAAAATGTCCGCATATCGTTTCGCTCTGTTTGCGGTAATTCCCAAGTGGTAAAGTTCCGTCTTGTTCATATTTATCTTAAGGCTAGATGCCCATTCAAACATCTTCCAGATAAAAAGTAGATTACGCATAGCAGACATCTTGGGCTTTGCGAAGAATAATGTGTCATCCGCATACTGCAGAATTACTGTTTGACACTCGTCTGAGGGTCCTATTTCCTGAAGTAAAGTAGTTCATTAATTTTTCCATCCTTACTCATCTTATATCAGACAGCTTTTAAGCCTACGTCACTATCCTATCGAATCATAACTGGCAGGGACGAGGCCATGCATAGGCCGACAATGGCCATGGCCCCCCCAAACTTTTTAAAATTACAAAAAGGTTTAGTCTTAAGTTGTTCAAAAAATTAAAATATTATAATTTTTAGGGACCAAACTGCAATTGTTTTGAACACTAAAGTTGCTTGTGGGCCACGCTTCATGCATGAGCAGCATGACGCATGCATCATGATGCCCACCCCCAGGCGCCGCCCGCCGCTCGCCCGACGCTCGCCAGTCGCCTCGGCGCCTCCTCCCACACCAGTGCACCACAATCTGTCAATCCACACTAATTAACCATACTCTCTCTCTCTCTCTCTCTCTCTCTCTCTCTCTCTCTCTCTCTCAGTTCCACACTTTCTTTCTCTCTCTCCCATTTCCACACTTCCATTCCCATTTCCCAGCCTCCGAGAGTCACAGGCTCAGAGCTCTCTCTTTCTCTAACTTATCTCAAATTTCAATCTCTCTCTAGCTTGCCGGACCGCCGAACGCTGGCCGCCGGTGGTGCTCGCCCCTCGCCGCTCGTCCGCTCGGGCTCGGGCCGCTCGGCGCCTCGAACTACACGGCTACACGCCTACACCCTTCTGGACTATCAGCTTCTTTTGAATAATTTTTTGGTGACCGCCTGATCGGTGAGTGAACCGTCAATCGTGAATAACTAAATATTTTCTTTTATGTCATTGTATGGTACGCTCTTGATTTATTAGTTGTTGTTTGTTCAACTATTTAAGTAATTGACAACTATTTCTGAATTATGTCAATGGTTGGTGGCAACAAGAAAGTCAGAAATATATTCACTTCTCTACAGATTAGTTAAACTTGTATTACTTCTTCCAGTTTCAACTGCAACAACTGAACGGGCATTTTCCGCGATGAGTATTATCAAAACCGATCTTCGGAATAAGATGGATGATGACTTTCTCACTAATTCTTTGATCGTGTATATTGAAAGAGAAATTGCCGAGAAGTTTACTATTGATTCAATTATTGATGAATTTCGTGACTTGAAGGAGCGCTGAGCACTATTCTAATTTTTGTATGGTACGTAAAATTTTTAAAATTTTTTTTTTGTATTTGTGTACTTTAAATTTTTATTATATATAGTTTGTTTTATTAATATATTTTGCATAATATATTTTTGGCCCTCCCCCAGAATTAAATCCTGGCTTGGTCCCTGATAACTGGAATACCGCGTAAGGAGTTAAAATCTAACTTTCACTTACAAAAAAATGCCCTCATATTGACTAAATTATTATTAGATAACATGTTTCGACATCCAAATAGACTCTACAAAGTTGTTGGTCTCACCAATAATGTATGGCACTCTAGAAAATGTCGTATTTTCTATTTGAAGTGACAAGATTGTCACAATGCCATGTACTTAGACTGAGAGGGTGCAATGAATTTGTATATTCTTATTAATAGAGTGTTCATTCCCATTAATTATGGTAATAAAAAAAACATACACCAAATGATATTTTAATATATCTATTAGATAGAAATATAGGAAGCTTCCGAGTATATTAAAAATTCATGACTTGCAATTCTATATGAAATATATAATTTTTTTTAGAAAAACATCACAAAATTGATAAATCAAACAAAGTCAAAAAATTGTATTATACACAGATGAAAATTCTAAATTTTATATGATATTAAATTGTTATTCTTAAATGGGCGAACCAAATAGGCTCTAGAGCTTCCGACAAGATGTGCGCACTCAGAAGGACGCATCGCAATTGACAGATCCACGACCACACACACGCCCACACGCACGCCCACAGCTCGACAGTGATGTCTGGGTACATTAAGGGAACCTGTATGGGCAGCTTTGTTAGCCTACAATTATTGTGATAGGCTTGCTAGCTAGCTAAGAATGAATTGGCATGTCTGGCTCATCCGTGCATTCATTGAGGAAGGTTGGATTCATTACTACTACAATCAGTTTGGGGCATTACAATGTCATGCCTGTTTCTTTGCTTCTTCATTTTTTTTTGTTTCCTCTTAAGAAGTGTGTTTATCTGTAGTACATATTGTGAATTGAAAACTTTCAAGTTTCCATTAGGTAAAAAGAAAGAAATGAAATTCTCAAGCCCTGAAGTACTTTTAAATAACACGTCATAAATTCAAACTATTTCCTACAGTAAGGTCGAACAGATTTTTAGTCTTATAGGTATCTTGAAGTATGAAAATAGGGTTAATCAGTTGGGCTTGTACAGATAGTAGATTGCTAGTGGTTTATCTTTTTCAAATTGCCAACATGATACTAGGTATATATGAAAATTAACTATGGAAAGTAAAATTAATTAATCTCTAATCACCAACTTTATATCATGTGTGCAAAGATGTCTCATCAATCACATTCTATATATCTCATCAATCGCATTCTAGTTCAAGATCCAACATATCAGTACTTCACAGGGAGAAAGTCTTCTTTTGAACTTCTAACATGTATGTACATCACATAGAATTTATATCAAATTAATTCTATTCGGCCATATGCGCTACAATGATGATCTAATTAAAATGTTGCACTTAATTTCACTCAAAAAGTACAGTTTTATGCAAGATAAAAAATTTAGTAAACTTCTCTTCGCAGCTTTGTCACCTTGGTAATCAACTATCCCGAGATTTTATTTACTGTTTCATTATAGAGACTTGCCTTTAAAAAATAAAGTAATATTACAAATCACAAAATAGTAAAGTGCAGATTATTAAATATTAGAATAATATTAATTGTACCAACATGTACCTATAAAATATATTCTTTTGTTATCGTGTTTAATATTAAGTATTTATGGTGAAATAAATATAAAATCACAATATAATAGAGTAGTATTTATGGTGAAATAAATATAAATAAAATCACAATAGCGTACGCACAGTTTTTTGAACTATTGGGTGGTGATGTGAAAAAATATAGATAAACTATAAGTGGGGCAAATTGAAGTTAATTTACCGTAGAAAGTTTTAATTAATTATCATTGTTCTTATATTAAATAATTATTAGGTTAAAACGTATAGAACTTACTTGAACTATGGATTATTTTGATTTATCTATCTAAATTTTTAAAATTTTAATTTACTATCCAACATTTTAATATATTTGATTTAAGTCGGTCAACGGCATTTTGATTTCAATATTTAAATGTATTGTTTATCTTGGTACAGATTTAGTTACTATATTTCATATAATTCTTGCAATAAGAAATTCATTAAAATAAATAATTAGCTTAAATTTTAAAATCAAAGTGCCACTCACCGACTCAAGAAAAGTTGGGTAGTAAAATCAAAATTTTAAAAGATGGGTAGCCTATTCAAAGTAGTNNATATATAGTTTTGTATTTTTTTCTTAATTATTATAAAAAAAATGTAAAATGTATAAAATTCATCCCAACTATCATGAATTTTTATTTGACTAGCTAATCTTTAAATATTTTACTTTTACTGCCTAATCTTCAAATTTATTTGATTTGGACTAATTAGTGACATTTTAACCTCGAAAGTTGAATCAGTCATTTATCCTTACAGATTTAATTATTATAATTTATATAATTTATGTAACTATAAATTGATTAAAGTAAGCAATTAGCTTATATTTTATTTATGAAGAGCTATCAAATTATGTAAATCAAAGTAATTAAAAATTTGGATACTAAAATCAATATTTTAAAGTGTAGAGTGATATGGTCTATAATACGAGTAAGTTTCCTAAATCTTTTACCTAAAGAAAACTCGATATGGTCTATAGTAGGCGTAAGTTTCATAAATCTTTTACCCACGGAGCCCAAAATATATATTATCCGGTTGTGGTAGTAGCAATATTAAGCACAGTACGTAGAGTGAGAGAGGACACAGCATTAAATTGTGCTTTCATGGGCTGGGACATGCAGTTGTACTCACCGCCTCTTTCGGGGGGTGGGGGTGTGTTGCACACTCTTGGTGTTCGGGAGAAAAAGGAAAAAAGCTATAAAGCGAATGGGCCAATAGGAACTCATGCGCGCTAGGGTTGAGAGAAGAGAGGTTGAGAGAGAGAAAAGTGCGTGAAGAAAGAAAAAATTTTAGAATTTACCAATTATATTACTGGTACGGCGTTTTCAATCAATAGGATTGTTCCTTTTAGGTTCACCTGTTCCATCATGATTAATAGAAAAATAATTTTATCGTACTTTTCTTTCAGGAAGAGAGATACGATTAGTTTGTTACTGATGGTATGGTACAAGAATGACACTGTAGATTTTTTTTCTGAAGAAGCGTCTTGAGGCATGTAGGGAGGGGTTGAGAGAGGGACAGAGATTCCACATGCAACTTTTCTCTTTATATTGCTTTTTGAGTTCCAAAAAATATAGAAGAATTAATCCAGCTACTCTATGATTTAATGCGGCACGCCTAAGGGCTTGCTTGTTTGGATGAAAGTAGAGAGTGGTGAAGACGTTTTCGGTTATAAACGATCACTTGAAAAGAAAAAAAAGAGATACATGCATGAAGAATACAATTCTACAATAAAGAGAAAAATATTATTAATTGACTTTAAAAACTAATTATATTAACCGAAAATCATGTATATATAGAAGCAATATTACTTGAATCCTACTATGATAGAAGATAATAAATCTTAATTTATCTCTAAATCTAAACCAAACACAAATAACCAAATAACCAAATTCAAAGCAAAAAATTTTTTTTTTTCAAAAATATTTTAAAAATGCAAAAATAGAGGTCTAAATAGTTGAATTTGGGCCCCAAAGTCAGCCAAACAGCTTTACTAATTAACATGTAGATCTCGAAAAGTGTTTTCTGAGTTAGGGTTGTACAGTGAAAATGGACATCCGACCGAAAAGTTATGACCCTTTAAAGATTTTCTGCGCTGGTTGTGAAAATTATCGAATTCAACAAGATTTCCAGCCTAGCTTAGTTGAGTCATGTTTTTTCATGAACTTTAATGCTAAATTGACCACATTACTTAAAGTACAGCATCTTACCATCACATAGTTTCTATTCTATTTTTTTCAAAAAACTTATTATTAAAAAATAATAGCAGAATACAAATTTAGAGAATTAAATTATATATGCACTTAGAATTGATTTTGAACTTTATATTTGTGACTCAGGAATTTCTACAGCACATACCATTGATTCTAGCTAGCACTATTTTGTTGGCTTAAAGGGACCAACGTCTTGCTTTGTGGCGGGAGAACAGATTGGGTTGAGTCATGTTCGAAATAGCGTGAGGTTAGCTTGTGCCGAGTCATATTCAAAATGGCATGAGGCTAGTTGGGCCGAATCACAATAGAGACCCGTAGGTGGTGTGTCTGTACGCTTTAAAAGAATTGGTTGTCTATTTCTAATAGCTCGAGCTTTTGGGATTAATTAGCACCAACGATCCGACAAGTGGTATAAGACCCAGAGATCATGGATTTGATTTCCGCATGATGAAAATTTGTGCAGGTGTTGGAGGGGAGATTATTGGCTTAAAGGGACCAGCATTCTGCCTTGTGGCGGAAGGTCAGGTTGGGCCGAGTCATATTCGAAGTAGTGTAAGACTGGGTTAGACCGAATCATATTCGAAGTGGCGTGAAACCGGTTGGGCCGATTCACAATCGAGACTTGTGAGCCTATGTCTGTACACTTTAAGTGAATTGGTTATCTATTTTTAACAGCTCGAATATTTAGGATTAATGGTTAGTCCCAACGATTTGATATATCGTCCTCTTTGATTCTTTTTTAGGTTTATTTTGGTATGTTTACAATCAAAAAGGTATTGCAATAACCGTTCGTCGAAGGGCAACTAGGGTATACTCAACTCCTTTGTGGGTTTTATAAAAAAAAGACAAGACTATATTGTAGAAAAGTTGGACCTTAAATGATGAATTGTAAAATTATAACCTATTTTGGATTATAAATCTAGCATTCCTCCATATATGCATATATTATTCCTCATTGGGTATTCAATGATAATCAATTTTCTATCCAATGTGAGATTATTTTGCCATTACAGACTTTCCCTACTGAGATCATGACATTCTCGCTGGTTCAAGTCCAATTACATATATAGACAAGAATTATCAAACAATGTGAGATTCTAAAGATAGCTTCTATGGATATATGATATGTATTTATATATGATGTAAATCCGATGAAATATAAATGTTACGCCCTTTCTATGTGAAAAGACAAAGAGTGGAAAAGTACTTAATGCATTTTACTAGAATTACAGTACATTTTTTAGATAAATATTTGAACTTTAATAGAATTATCTATCAAATTATAAGTTTGATTTGTATATTCAATTTAATTTCCGAAATAGCATTTTCGACATTTTTATAAAATATTCTATCTGCAATATATTAAAATATTTTGTTATTTGAAAGATAATTAATTATATACAATTCCTTAAGCATAGAAATTTCTTAAATAAAAAGGTGTAAAATTATGCAAAAATCTAATTTTTGAAGCTTAAGTATTTACTTAAAAATGTTCTATAGTTTACATAAGATCTACACATTATTTACCACAAAAAAGATTTATTTGTTGCTCATGATTTGCGGGCAATTGAGCATTTATAACTCGTCTATAGTGAGAGAGGACAAATTAGTAATGATCATAGTGGGTAGAGAGAGAGGACCAATCAGTGATGATCATAATAACTTTGGAGTGTGATAACACATAACCAAATTAAATGTCCTTTGACTTAAAATTGACCTTTTTCTAAATGCTCTAAAGGATCTAGCTAGTTCCATGTATGTCACAATCAAAGAACATGTATTTATCAACTCCCCAAACAGTGGTTGGAGATAAAACCTTTTCTTGATGTAGATATATGTATCGGTTGGTCACTTGGTTGGAAGACAATGATGAATATATCATTTAATGTTCTTAACCTAGCATTGAAAAAAATATATATACTTGGACAAAAAAGGAAAAATAGTGGAGTATTAATATATAACTTAAATGAAGAAATTAAGCTGTTGAAAATTTCAGCTAAGCTCCTCTCCACGGGGGGAAGACTCACCCTGGTAAACTCGGTCCTCACTAACATCCCGCTCTTCTTCTTCTCCATCTTCAAAGCGCCACACTGGGTTCTTCACAGGATCGAAGCCCTCAGAAGAGCCTTCGTTTGGAAAGGGCGTTCCAACATTGCAGGAGGCGCATGTCTCGTCAGTTGGAATTCCGTTTGCAAAAACAAGAGAGAAGGCGGACTAGGGATTTTGGACATGCAATCCATGATTCTGGCTCTACTAACCAAATGGTGGTGGCGCTTCTTCAACGAACCAAACCTGCTTTGGTGCAAACTGATATGATCTCTCTACTACATCTGAAGGAAACCACTACACGAGGGAAGGGCTTTCGTCCCATACTCACAGTGGTGGAAAAATGTGCTTCGATGCCGCGAAGTGTTTATTTGCGAAGTAACACACGAGCTTGGAGATGGAAAAAACATCAGGATGTGGACGGACATCTGGTTGGGAGAGACCCCTCTTCGCACTTTATTCCCGGACATTTTTCAGAACGTCTCGAACACTGAGGCTACAGTCTCCCAATGTTGGACCCCCTAGGGATGGAGATGGCGTTTCATTTGCCGTGGGTTTGCGGCTTCACACTGTGTTGGAAGGCGTAGACAGCTTTCGATGCTCAAAGAGTTGCTCCTACACCATACTCTGAGTAACCGACCGGACATGATAAAATGGAGATGGACCTCCAATCAACTTTTCTCTGTCAAATCTCTTTACAATTTTATCACGGATTCTGGCCAGCGCACCCTGTCGAACACCCACATGTGGAGGCTGCAAAATCCCACTTAAAATCAAAATCTTCGTTTGGCTACTACTGCAGAAGAGATTGCTCACGGCCGACAGATTACTTCACTGAGGCGTCCTAGTAGACCAATACTGCGTCTTCTGCGCGGTTCTTACGGAAAGCTGCGACCACCTATTCCATAATTGTGTCTATGTACGATACCTCCTCTTCAGTTCGGAAGGCTTGGTGGTATATAATGGTTCCACGGACGACGCCCGAAATCTCTGGGAACAAACTTCAATCATCCCTGCATTGAGAACACAAGGACTGACCCTTCTCGCAGCAATCTGGTGGATTGTTTGGGGCGACAGAAACAACGCCATATTCCGGGGTACCCCGCCCGATGCTTCCAGGTCTCTAGGACGAGTTAATCTTCTGATCACCGATTGGGCCGCTCTGCGCTGACGCGTCATTAGCTTCTCTCCCTAGCTCGCTTTCCCGTTTCCTTTTCTATGTTTTTACCTGTTTTTTTCTCGTTTCTTCGGAAGCCCTAGCTGCTTCTAACTTGTTTGCTCAGTTCATTTTGCTTAATGAATGAAGCAGGTAGCTTGCTACCTTTTCTCAAAAAAAAAAAATTTCAACTAATAGTTAATTTAAATTTTGGAAAAACTTCAAAAACCCCCCCCTGTGGTTTCGTAGTTTCTCACTTTGCCCTCCTGTGGTTTAAAATGTATCAATTTGCCCCCCTGTGGTTTCGTTTTTATCTTTTCGGTACCTTTTTCGTTAATATTTCATTAAATTATATACAAAAAACTTTAGATACCCATTTAGATTTATCAAATATTCACTTTAGTACCCTTTAATTTTAAGTTTATCACTGATTTAAGAAAAAAAAATAATGAAATTGATAAGAAAAAGAGAAAAAAGAAACCACAGGGGGGTAAATTGATACATTTTAAACCACAGAGGGGCAAAGTGAGAAACTACGAAACCACAGGAGGGTTTTTTAAAGTTTTCTCTTAAATTTTTAACTTGAAATAAATGCTAAAGAATTGTAATTAATGGGGTATCGCTTTATTATTCTTCAATATCTCTATTCCATCTCCTCCAAAATACCTTTCATTAATAATCTCTTGTAGAGACCGACGGTTGGAAATTTCAACTAATGATTAATTTATATTTTTAACTTAAAATAAATGATAAAGATATGTAATAATGGGGTATTCCTTTATTCTTCAATATCTCTATCCCTTGGCCTTCAAAATACCTTTCATTAATAATGATCTCTAGCGGAGATTGATTGTCCCTAACGCAAATAATAAAGGACTTGATGATCAGTACCCGAGATTCCATGTTCGAAGCTAGCCTCGTATTTTTAGTTAAATTTGTTTTCAAAAACATAATAAGCAAAGTAGACGTCTCTCCAAAATAAAAAAAAGGAAAAAAAAACCTCTCATGGAGGTAATCCTATTCAGACCCACATGTATAAGCCTAAGAACACGACATAGCTATTGAAGGTCATCCAAATGTAAAAGTGCAATGCCTCATCTGATACCATTGTCCTTTTTCATACTTGTTAACACATATTTAATATAATTAATTGTAGCAAGTATAGAATTCTCTATTATTATTATTATTATTGGTTAGTTTGCGGTGCACCCAACTACATGCAAAATAATATCTTTTCTAGAAAAAGGCTATTCTTATTATTATTATTTTATTTTTACTTTTTATTGCCAGTACGACACTAACTTTAAAATCGTAAATTTCTACATTGCGAGCAATTTGCCATCTGCTCACAAACACTATCGGTAGAATTTATTGCTGTAAAGAATTAAACGTAGCAACACTAACACACAAGGCCTGAGCTTGTAGGTTTGGATCCATCAGTGTGAATGTATCAACCTTCTAATTAATGAAACTATTGGGTTGTATTAATTCCATGTGTGACTGTCACATGCAAATATCAATGACCCTACGTCGACCCCTACATAGTCTTCGTCTCAGCAGTGATCATGAGTGAAAGGTTAATATTTACAAGTTGATAAAGCTTCTCATGCTTTGATGGAACTTCTCATGGTCAATAGCAGATACACTTGCCTTATGATAATAATTTTGAAATAATCCCTGGTGGTCTCATTAATTCAGTGAATTGTTGAAGCTGCAATAACAGATCAGGGGAAGATTCTGAGTGCTCCCAACTTGTTAGTTTCCTGCTCCCTACTGACCACATGAAAACCAAGTGGATTTCTTTGTGCTCAGACCCTCTTTGCTGTTGTGCAGGGGGATTGTAAGCACAAGAACAGTGGATCTGCATGTCTGATTTGGCTGCCCTAATGCTTGGCTGGCTTGCTTGCTTTCGAAACATTTTCTTTCCACTGGAAAATAAAAATACGTAGAAGTTTCTACGGACTTGTTTTGTGCGACTCGGATCTGCTTTTACTTTCAGTAACGGCTAGCATTAAGTAAAGCATCTGGCGAAGAGAAGAATTTGGAGTTTCTGTTGTAGTGGAAGTGAAAATGAGATTCCGATAATCAAAAGAGAAGTTCTAATTGCGTTGCAGAAAGAAGCAGTCGAGGATATTGTGTTTCTCCTAATTGCACTATTCAGATGCATAGCAGAGGAAATTATTACACCCTCCAACATGACCAAACAGACACTTATAGCCTAATAGTAGAAACTCAATTTGAAATACTTCTTTTACGATAATTAATTGTTTTTGATGATAAAATGGTTAGTACTTTTTTCCATAGATAATTTACCACCTTTTCAGAAGTACTAGCAAAGCCAAATAGACCATATATTTTCAAAATATGTAATCATTTGTCATTGCAAGTTTGTAGCTAATCTGCGACCAAATGATCAAACTATTCGTAGTCTTTAGGGTTTACTCGCTGACATTTGCAATTCCATGTGTATTTTTTTTTTTTTGAGAGAAAATTCCATAGTGTATTAACACCATGAAGTGTGAGCCATAATGCATCTTGGGTGTTTTGTTTTTTAATCTATAGAGATTACATCTCACTAAACCCCTCTTTACACCACGTGTAGAGAGAAAAGAGAAGTTGTACTTAACTAACACACACATACACACACAAAAAGAAAAAAGAAAAGAAAAGAAAAGAACTTCAATACAGACTAATAGTGGCCTGAATCAGTCTTTTGTTTATTCTCTCCTCAAGCGTCATTTATGTATCTTCATAGAAGGATAAGTAGGGAACTAATAAGAATGTGAATGTCCCTCTCTCTCCACAAGGATTACCTAATCATGCATGTGGTTGTCACATCACATGCTATGTACAAACTTATTCATGGCTTTCTCTAAACCCTTTAGTTAGTTAGTTATACAAGATCATGTTACAAGCAATGATGTCTAACCATGTGCTTCACTTTGTTTAGTGGTTTATGAACCAAAGGAATAGTCAAGATGACCAACACCATCTGAGAGGATCACATGACATTTGATTCCTTCTCATTTTCCTGCTCCATCTCTAATCATCAATTTCACAAGTAAACTAATGTTATTTTAATGGTTTCTATTTGTGGCCACTACTAAATTATAGCACCCTTTATATATATAGAGATAACGAACAGTAGCATCCAACATAGATATTGCACTTCATTTCCCAACATACTAATAAATTTAAGCAATGGAAATTATTTTATTTAATTTTAGCTAATTAGCAAAGAAATCAAGCAACAAACGATGTATTGAGTAGATTAAACGGGTCTGCTTTGAAGGGACCGGCTATAGGGTTACCGAGCACACCTCAAACCCACACAGCACACGAGTGTAGCGGATACAGAATATTTCACAGATGTAAGAGACGAGAACGATCGTAGAAAAAATAAGCATGAGGATAATAAAGCAATAAAGAAAATAAGAGATCACAAGAACACAGGATTTACGTTGTTCGGCCAACCTTGAGTCGACCTCTGTCCACGGGCAAAACCATCTCGATCAATGTTTTCTTCGATTAATCCATGGCACAAAAGTACAAAAGAATAAATTGGATTACAAGAAACCCTCTCTCAGGAGCCCTTCACGTATTCCTCTCAAATATGGTATTTTCAATGAAGCTCATAATCTAAAAGATTAATTACAAGGGTTTATATAACCCTAAAATTTTAATTCTAGTAGGAAACAATTTTTGCCTTCCATCCAAATTTGATTCACATGTAGTTATCAATATCCTTTTTAGGAATACTTTTTAAAGTAATTCTGGACTATTCCTAATCTTTTGGAACAAAATTACATCCAATTAGAGTCAAATTCTGCGTATCGACTTGGAATATAGCTTTACATAATCCAACAGGGTTTGGGTTGATCCTTCAAAATATTCAAACTTTTTAACTGATAATAAGTTGTTGGATAATATGGTATCCAGGATCTTGGCTTGGTTGCGTTTTGGGAAAAAAAACAATATGTGATCCAATAGATTCAAATTTAAATATAAAAGTTCTAATATTAGACCCTAAAATTTATGATCCAGATCTTAAAATTTGGATCAGATTAGCTAGATTCAATTGATGCATTAGCACGGCCATTGACACCATAATTAAATATCTGTTTCAACAGAATATAGTGAATTTAAGAAACAAAATTTTTCCTTTTCCTTCTTGGTCTTCAATTTAATTGGTAGATATTATTAATTATATTTTCCTACTAATTATCTGTGCATGGGAAGATCAAGATACTCAAACTTCTACAACTTGTGAATATAAAGTTGGCGAGCTGGGCACCTTATTTAATTAATTAGTATTGTAGATTTATAAATTACAAAACAGTACTACCTATTAACTGAATGTTTAGATTTATTTTCTGCCCAGAATATCCAAAAGTTGGATTTATCATTCGAATTGTACTAGTCAGGTAAATGGGCTTCTCCTAGTAACTATATATATATATATATATATGTATTTTCAGGAAGTTGAGAAATAGGGGTGAATACGGCTGAATATACAGTCAGTTTTTTGACAAAATCATATATATCCACTTCCGTATTTTTCTTCGGATGCGAATTCGAATACGGATATGTATCAGATGCAAAATTTTCATTATCATATCGGCTTAAAACGGATTAGGATTCGGATTTAGATATGAATTAGATTCATATCCGGATATTATTCGGATATATATATATATATATATATATATATATATATTAAAATTAGCGCGAATAAGACATGCAATGCAATTAAGGGTGCGTTTGATTCGCACTATCTTTCTAAGATTCCTAGTAATCTAATAGGAATAAAAAAATATGACGGTGTTTGGCTAAACACACTAAGTAATCTAGTTGGTAATATTTGATTTATTTGGGAATAAGATTCATCTCAAAGTACTAATCACATTCCCTTGAGGGAGGGTGGGTATCCTCATATCAATGGATTGGAATAATCATAATATGTCTAATCTCTAAACTTTTTTTTTTCTCTCTAAACTTCAACTCTTTTTTTCTCTCTAAACTAAGCTCTCTCTCCCCCTCTTTTTCTAAAATCTCAACTCTCTAACTCCCTCTAATCTCGACTCTATTTCTCTTCCTATTTCTTTAATTATGCTTTCTCTCTCTCTAACCTATGTTCTCTCTCTTTTTTTCCAAAAAGATGTTGAAATTTTTGGTGACATTATATAAAATTACTACAACAAAAACGGTCTATAGCGACACTTTTAAATGTAGGTATATGTCAAAAAAGTGCTGCTAGCTAAAATTACCGACACTTTTAAAAAGTGTTGCTATATGTGGGGTCGCTAGGTATATAGTGACAGTTAAAGAGTGTCACTATAACTTAAAAGAGTGCTACTAATTTACCAACACTTATTTAAGCATTTAGCAACTGCCGAAACTCTATCTCGTTGGCTGCGGTGGCGGAGGAGGACGACAGGAAAGGCTCTTCGTCTAGAATTTCAGTAGATTGAGTGAAGAGAGAAGAAAAGATGGTAATTGATTTTTTTTTTTTCTTTTCTGTTTGTAATTGGGCCAAATGGACAGGGTGTGGTGGGTTGAGTAGAGTAATCTTTTATTTTTGGTTGGATTGGGCTTTATATTTAGCCATTAGTAGATGTTTTTGTAAGTTTTAGCATAAATGAGATACTTACTCAAAAGTGTCCCAAACATGTGTCCCTATAACCTAATTCTGTTGTAGTGAATTAATTAAAGAAATAAATTAATTAATTGTATATTTTTTGTAAACTTAAACAACATGACTAGATAATATAACCATGCGAACTAAACACAGGAATATTGCCACATTCTTAGTAATAGGATGAATAGAAATAAGATTTTCAAACATCTTTTTATTGCTAGTAATTTTTTATAGTGCGAACCAAACGCACCCTAAAGGTTAAATCACTCATGTTCAAACTTTGTTATTTTATTCAATAAAATTTAATATTTTAACAAATATAAATGCAATTTGAACATGAAATTTATAGTAAGATAAAAAAAAAAAACGTAGAAAATCACTATATCTCTCCTACAATATATATTTACATCCCTCTTATTTCTTAGGGGTGAAAACTATCGCATACTATTAGACTATTCAAAAAAACCATATTTGCATCCATATATATATATATTCGAATGCGATGAATATAAATTTTTTTTACATCCATATTCGCATCCTATCGAATTCGGTGCCAGATTCGATAAATGGACAAGGATCATAAGTTTATCCTAACCACTTTCATCCCTATTGAGAAGAACCTAGTGAACTATAAATTTTGAAGAGGGAATGTTGGAGTTTTGATCTTACAGTCACACCAAAAACAAAAACACACACACACACAAAAAAAAAAAAACTAAACAAAACCCTTAAAGGTCATTGAACATATTCAAGATAAATGGAGAAAGACCATAAGTTGAAAGAAATGGGCTGCCAAAGTATATGAATATGAATAGAAAGAAAAGTTGGTGGGAACAGGATGGCTAAGTAGATAGAGAAATTGCATTGTCTATCCCCCACATTGATTGCAAGATTAAGCAGCCTGGCCAACATGCCCTAACTCCTCCTTGTCCCCCCAACCATTCCCAAAAACTCGGTGCCAACAAGTACATGCATCAAAAGCTTATGTTCCACCCAAGAGAGAGAAAGATAAATTCACACCCATTTACAAGTTACTCACCATATATTATAATCATATATACTTCACAAAATTGTGGTTTAATATTTGATTTGACACATTTTTTTTATACTAACTAGGGTTTAATATCTATAATAATAATTGCATTAATTTTGCCCCACATTTGAATACAGTACTACAAAATAATTTTCCAGCTACTCCTGTTAGATCAATCTTTAATTTCAACATATAGCATGGCATACATCACCTCCAACTAAAAACCTTTTCCATTCTCTAATGCCATGGGTTTGACACCCTCCATAAATATTTAATGGAGTAAATCTTCACGTCGTGTTCAATAATATTAAATCATTATTTTTAGTCTTAACTAATTAATTGTCAACTTGTCATGCATCTATTTCAGGTTATTTCTGAATAATTTTCTAATAAATCAATCTTTTTACTTTAAAAAAAAGATCGATCTTTTGAGTAACAAAATAATGAGGCGGTAAAGATCATATCTGGGCCCGGGAATGTTGGTCTAGTGTATTAATTAAGAGAAATGATTATGTCAGGTAGGCAAGTTACTGCATGGTAGCTACTACACTTTTCAAAACCAATTCAGAACAAACACCACAGTAAATAAACCTCCAATGTGGGGACTTTACCACCTCATCATGTGTAAGCACCCAAAGCACACTATATATACCCACCCCCCCCCCATACTATCCCCTCAACCAACACCAATCTCTTTGCAAATTCAGCTTGAGGAGATTAGAGATAATGGGGAGGGACTCAACTGTGTCTGAGAAGGTTAAGCTCATCATAGCTGTGCTCTCTCTGCAGCTGTGTCTTGCTGGGTTTCATGTAGTTTCAAGAGCTGCTCTCAACATGGGCATCAGCAAGATTGTCTTCCCTGTGTATAGGAACATGATTGCCTTGGTTTTGTTGGCCCCTTTTGCCTATTTTCTTGAAAAGTAAGATTTTCTTTTCTTTAAAAAATATATATATTATTCATACTTTTATGTACTCTAACAACATTTCATCCTTTATCAACATTTCTATATATATATATATATATATATATATCAGGAAAGATAGACCACCTCTAACCTTCTCTTTGCTGGTTCAGTTCTTTCTTCTAGCATTATGTGGGTAAGTACAAAGCAGGACTTTGCGTGTTCGACTTAATTTTGATCTTGTATATTCTTTTAGATTGATAACTAGCTCTTCTTTTTATTTATTTTATTTCCAGGATCACTGCTAACCAGGGGTTTTATCTCTTGGGCTTGTATTATTTGTCTCCAACTTATGCTTCTGCTATACAGAATACAGTTCCAGCCATCACCTTTGCCATGGCTGCTGCTCTAAGGTAGTGCCATATGTAGGGTGACTACTCATGGGGAGAACAAAAAACTTACATTTAACCGAAAATATACAAATATATATCTTGCATTATTTAAGATTTCTTTCTCACTCTTCTCTTTGGTAATTATTTACTATACCTAGTCCACCACGCTAGCTAGCTAGTCGTGAACCATTAATGATCTGTTCTATATTCCATCTCTATTTTTAATCTTCAACCATTTAATAAAAATATTATTTATTTTTAAAAAGGTTGTAACTCGGTGATTAGTGATGGAGGATTAAAATATATAAGAGGTGGGACTGATACTAGATTCACATAATCAACAGTCCTGTACTATTGATTTCTAATCTGCATCTCTATGTAATTAATCTTACCCTCTCTCCTTGCTTTTTTTATCAGGCTCGAGCAAGTTAACATTAAAAGGAGACATGGATTGGCAAAGGTGGTAGGAACAGTGGTTAGCATAGGAGGGGCCACTGTGATCACTCTCTACAAAGGGCTCCCAGTGCTGCTGCACACAGAACCACACAGTAAATTAGGAGCCCTTTTTGTTGCCTCTTCAAACCCAATCCTCAACTGGACATTGGGCTGTGTCTACATTCTTGGCAACTGCGTTGCTTGGTCAGGTTGGATGGTTCTTCAGGTCTCTCTCTCTCTCTCTCTCTCTCTCTCTCTCTCTCTCTCTCTCTCTCTCTCTCATATTGCTACTTACACCAGGTGCTTATGATAAATGCTGATGGTACATTCAAAAATAGAGTATAAATCTAACATCTCTCGTTTTAGGATTCACAAAATATTTAAAATTTTCATTTTTTTTGAAAAAATTGACAAGACAAGGACTGAATATGTACCCTTAGGTATCGTTTGGTTCGAGGATAAGCAAAAAGTGGGTATTCCGGGAATAGGTATAAATTGAGGTGTAAGCGGGGATTAGATCAATTTTACGTTTGGATGAAAATTGGATTATTCCTGAAAATAAAAAAAATAACGTTTGGTTAGGTAAGATGGAATAAGAATTAAAGTGGGTAGTTATAAATAAAAAATAATAATATTATTCTTTTCTTTATATTAGAATTTAAATTTTTATATTTTATATTTATACTTTAAAATTTAAAATATAAACTTTTAAATTATAAATTTTAATTTTTAAACTTATGAAATTTAAATTTTATAATAAATTAAAAATTCTCTCTCTCTCTCTCTTCACGGGTGGAACAAGCTAGGTTATCCCAGCTTGTTTCACTTTGGGGTGGGAACACTAGTTCCCACCCTGTTCCCACCCATTAACGGACTATTCTAGAATAGTCCGTTAAAAAGGGAATTAGTGTTCCCACCATTTTTTGTTTGTGTTTGAGGGATAAGGGCGGAATAAACCTTTTATTCCACCCTTATCCCGCAACCAAACATAGCCTTAGATAAGGGCCGGGCTATAAGATTTTTATTTTTTTGGGTGCATCAGGGACTGAATATGTACCCTTAGATAGGGCCGGGGTGTAATATTTCATTCCCTCGAGTGTTCCAGTAGCATTACTCTTTTTATATATAAAAATGTTATGTACGTCAAAAAAAAAAAAGTAAATTTTACACTTAATTTATTTAATCCTAAGATTTAAAATTTTTTTAGGCTTTTAGTACATAAAACACATAATATATACATATATGGTGCTTTTAAAAGCACAAAATATTTGGTATTTGTAAGCTTTTCACCATTAGATCTATTTTTTTGATTAATTTCATTACTTATATTATGCTATTCCACCAACCACCACTCAAGCCTAGTAAATCACTGTTATACTAACCATGCAAATCTTCATCCAAAAGTCAAAAACATATAAGCACCAAAGACTCGGTGCTATTAATAGTACAGTAACTTAATATATATACATATACATAGAATGGATCAATTAATTATGGGAGTATGTATTTGAATATCTCTTTGTAACCTGTGATGCTTACATGATGTAATTGTTACGTACAGGTCCCTGTTCTGAAGAAGTACCCAGCTAGGCTCTCAGTGCTCACACTAACCTGCACCTTTGGGCTCGCTCAATTCCTAATAATAGCAGCTTTTTTAGAGAATGACATTGAGAGGTGAAAGGTTCATTCAGGAGGGGAACTATTCACCATTCTCTATGCTGTAATACACTATTTTTTCATCTCCACATTCCTTTATTTATGAGCAATAATGCTAGATCTACAACCCAAGAGCCAGATTTCTTTCACTTGTCGCATTATTTTTTTCCCAGTCCTAAAACTTAATTTGACTTTTTAAAACCATAATGGAGGGATTACGACCCTTGGATTAGGGTTGTAATCCCTACAACGCTTAGTGGGTTGTAGACTTAACATTTCTCTTTTTATATATATATATAAAAGTTAAAGTAGGGTTAGTCAAATAATTCTTCTTAATTTTGTCACTTGTTCTAGTTTCATCCTTAGAATTTTCATTTGTTCACCGTGTAAAAAGGATTATACAATATAAGCATCATAATTTGATTCTGTTGACATAATAGCTTTCGAGGTTGTACGTACCTGACTACTATTGTTAATAGGACACTTTTTTTAACTGATTAGAAAAAGAAACTAATTTTTATGTCTAACAGTATGAAACCATGTAAGGACAAAATTCAAATTGAAAACATACTTTAAAGCTAAATCTGTAGTATTTAATCAGGAATATGTATAGAAATTCAACTCGATCATTGAATGTATTTTACTCTTTGTAGGGTCTTGTGGCTTGTGGACTTTCCTTATCCCTTCAAATATGGTGCATTGATAGGGGGGGTCCACTCTTTACTGCTGTGTTCCAACCAGTTCAGACTGTTCTAGTGGCCATCATGGCAGCCATGATACTTGGTGACCAACTTTACACCGGAGGGTAAGGAAATTTTCCCAAGAATGAAAAGAAACATTAACCAAAAATGATTTGAATATATATATATATATATATATATATAGAGCAGGGCTGCTGTGCTCTCAGGAGCACAGAGGCCTCCGTGCTCCTGAGCCGTTTTCGATGATGGAATTTTCGAATCGACGATCGGCTCCGTTAGACTTGATCTAGCACATTTGAAGTTTCTAGAAAATAATTTTTGCGATTTTTCGATATCATTTACCTAGTGATCGAAAGGATTCAAAATCCATAATTTTTAATGGCTGATATCTGCCGTTTTCAAGTTTAACGGTGTGTTAGAAGTATTCAAATCAGTATGATTTGATGGAAAATTCTTTATACTATTACAACAAAGATCTATATTTCTGATCGAAAATTTTAGTGCCATTCACCAACTTTTTATAGAATTTTTATTTTCAGCCGTTAAAAATTATGGATTTTGAATCTTTCGATTGCTAAGGTAAATGATATCGAAAAATCGCAAAAATTATTTTCTAGAAACTTTAAATACGTTAGATCAGTTTAACGGACAGCGATCGTCGATTCGAAACTCCATCATCGAAAACGGCTCAGGAGTACGGAGGCCTCCGTGCTTCTGAGAGCACAACAGCCCTGCTCTATATATATTATTATATTATATATATAGAATATGCTACTATACTATCAATATATCCAAGCCTTTGTACTATTGAATTTTCGGCCGTTGGAATGAAAAGATGTGCGGTTAGAATGATAGTGTCCCCAGTTAAATTGATAGTGGTCCCTAGGGGTTGATGGTGGTGTTGTTAATAGTATAATCTAACGTGAAATGATCAAAGGCTACGTAGAATCTAAACGGTAGAAAACTCAGATAGTACCAAGCTTGGTACTATCGATAGTGTAGTACGCGACTAATATATAATAATATACTATATATATATATGGCTGGGGCTTACTACTCTTAATGAGTATTAGAACCCTTATACTTCATAAAGTTTTTAAACCGTTGATTGAGGAAGTGTTGATTAGGAGTACTATAGATAGTATAGTAGCCTAGCTTCCTCTACTCTCTCTCTCTCCTATATATTATATATATATATATATATTATGTATGTATGGCTGGGCTACTTATACTCTTAATGAGTATTAGAACCCCTTGTACTTCATAAATTTTTAACCGTTATGATTGGGATTGTATAGAGATGATGGTAGGTCCCCACTCTAAATGATAGTGGTCTCTACGGGTTGAGTGGATAGTTGTGTTTGATGTATAATCTAACGGGCGAAATGATCATTGAATAAATCTCATAGGCGCGAAAACTTATGAGTATAGAGAGCCAATAACTCATACAAAGTATACGTACGCCGAACGTCATTATATCATATATATAGTTGGACTGGGCTACTTAGAGCAAAATTCCCAAGTTGCTTAATCAGTTTTTAGGCTTTGATCAACTCTTTTCATTATATTCTAAACCATTGGATTAAATAGCTATAACCCAGTGGGACCTACGTCAATTCTTACGGGGACAACTCACTCTAACGATTAATATACATCCTATTTCCTAATAATTTTCAACTCAAAGTGTTAAAAACTATAGCAAAGAGCTTTTACTATTAATAGATTCCAGCCTAATTCTATATTTATATAATATACGAGGAGAGGACTCGAGAGATGAACGCTGCATGGTGAGCCGTAGATGTGGGGCAAGAAGCCAGTGGCAGTGAGAGATGAGCTGAGAGAAAGATGAGTGGCTACATACTATCTAATAGTGTACGAGCTCGGGACTATAGTTCTTTGTTTTCGATGTATAAGGTGTTTCAAATAACGCATTCCATACCGTTAATATGATTTTAAAGTATATGAAATTCTTAGAAAAAATTTTTAGCTTTTTTCAACATATCGTCTTATTTAGTAAATAAATTATGTCAAAATGGACAGTGTAACATTTGACAATCTTTTAAAATTTGATGCATAAGACTTTAAACATTTCAAGATCAGAATGTGTTGACTTGATCTAGAAGTTTAAAGTATTTTCTAATCAAAATTGAAGAAATTTAGAATTTTCTTCCCAGTTAAACTCCAAACTCGCCGTAGTAGCCATTAAAAATTGACAATTTTGAATGGTTTGATCATAAAGTAAACTATGTCGAAAAATATAAAATTTTATTTCTAAAAACTTTAAATATCCTATATCAGCTTTAACGGTGTGTGGATTGTTGATTTGAACACCCTAAAATCAAAACGAGACTAGTACTTGAGCCTCGTACTATAAGATAGTATAGAGAGACTAGCTCTCTCTCTCTCTCTCTCTCTCCTCTTCATCTCTTCTCTCTCTCTCTCTCTCTCTCTCTCTCTCTAATATATATATATATATAATATAATTAGCTCTATAGAGCTAGGGTGGTATACTATCGGTACCGTGCTACCAAGTTGTTTCAATGATGCGGCGTTCGAAATCGTCGATCGGCTCGTTAGACTTGATCTACACTATAAAAGTATTTGGAAACTAAATTTCATTAATTTTCAATATCATTTGCTAATGATCAAAATGTCTCAAAATGACAATTTTAATGGTAGATTTGATGCGTTTGTGAATTTACACGGTGAAAACAAATCCAAAATCTGATGAAGTTTTTATAGAAAATTCTTTTAACTATTTAGCAGTAAGATCAGTACCTCTGATTTAAATTTAAGCTTTTTTCCTCATTTTTATGAGAGTTTATTTTTCACCATTCATTTTTAGACTCGGCTTTCAATAGGTAAATGATGCCGAAAAATTATGAAATTTAGTTTCTAAATACTTTCAACAGTGTAGATCAAGTCTAATGGACCGATCGTCGATTTGGAAGCTGCATCATTGAAACAACTTGGTAGCATGGAGGCCTCCGTGCTACCGATAGCATACCAGCCATAGCTATATATATAGTATAATTGAGCTAATACTTTTTGAAGCACCCAATCCCTTGGTGTTCTAAATTCTCAGCCCTTGGTCTCCTACCCAGTTACTAATATCCCTTGGATCAAACAACTATTCGACCTATCACCACAACTAGCGCCACCTACCATCATCATCTCAACCATACATCTCTCCATCCAATGGCTAAAACTCAAAACGCACCACTTCATGGTACTTTTGGGAGTATTCTAGCTCTATATATATATATACCACCACCTACCACTATCATCTCAACCCTGTATCTCTCCATCCAATAGCTAAAAACTCAAAAGCACCACCTTCATGGTGCTTTTGGGAGTATTCTAGCTCAACTCTATATATATAATATTCCTAGCTTCAACTCTATAGGAGTTGAGCTGGAATACTATCGATAGCAAACGGGCTCCGTTGCCACCCATCTGTTTTCGATGATAGAGCCTCCAAATCGACATCGGTACCGTTGAATATGATCTATACCACTTGAAGTGTTTAAAATCAAATTTCAAATCTTTTCAACATCATTTGCCTAATGATAAAAGGATTTCAAAAATTGTAGTTTTTAATGGCCGATATGAGTCGTTTTCGCGTTTAACGGCATAAAAGATATTTCAAATCAATTGAATTTTTGCTAGAAAATTCTTTAAACTATTTAAAACAAATCTATACTCTTTGATCTTGATTACAATATCCCCATCATCATTTTTAAAAGAATATTCATTTCAGCCATTCATTTTTTGTGTCCACTCAATGAATAAGAGAACAATATAAAAAATGTAGTGAAATTTGATTCTTAAACACTTCAAGTGGTATAGATCATGTTTAGCGGTGCCGATCATCGATTTGGAGGCTCCAACCATCGAAAAACAAATTGGTGGCAACGGAACGTTTGCTAGATAGTATTCTAGCTTCAACATAATATATATATATGATATATATAGTGAGAGAGAAGAGAGATGGGGGGATGGGGGAAGAGAGAGTGGGGGGGAATACGAGGATCGAGCTATGGAAAGAGAGACGGCGGAGAAATGAGAGGGGGAGTGAGCGAGGTCGTGAGGACGAGAGGCGCTAGGAGGGCAGCCGAGGAGATGAGACGACGAAGAGTAGAGGAGAGGTAAGGGATTTCGAGTTGTGATGAGGGCGAGCGAGATGAGAGCGAAGAGAAGGGCGGGTGGAGTGAGGCAGGGCGGAGGGCGTGGGGTGGTAATCTGGGGAGGAGCGACGGAGGAGAGAGAGGCGGTGGACGGAGTCTGAAAGAGCGTAAAAGAGAGATGAAGAGGACTGTCCGAGAGCGGACGAGAGAGAGGATCCGGCTATATCACTCTTATGAGTACCGATCACCTCGTATCATTAAGTTGGTTTTTGATGATAGTGGCTTTCGAATTGGTGATAAACGCTTAAACATTATCTAAGCATTTAAAACTTCTGAAAGTTAACTGTTCATAATTTTTCGACTTCATCCTCGATCAAAAGCTCACAAAATGTGACAATTTTTAACGGCCGGTATGAGATATTTCGCTAATTTAACGGTTGATTGAAAAAATATCATATAAATATTGTTGAATTTTGATCGAAAAGTCTTTTCACTACCTAAATAAAAGATTTAATAACTCGATCTTAAATTGAAGGATCCGATCATTATTTTTAGATGTTCATTCGGATTTTAACATTCATTTTATAACCGCTTGATGGACTCTATAATGATTTTCGAAAATTATTGAAATTTATTTTTTTAGGAAGTTGTCAAATGACTGTAGATTCATATTTAACGGAGTGGATCTGTTCGAAAATATCGAAAACGCCCTCATCGAATATAAAATGAGTTACGAGGGTGTTCGCAATACTCATAAGAGTTATAGTTAGCCCTATATATATAAATATATTATAGTTGGCTGTGAATACTTCGATAGCAAACTGGGTCTTCCGTTGCACCTATTTTGTTTTCGATGATAGAGCCTCCAAATCAACGACTCGATACCGTTGAAATCAGTCTCATACAATTTTGAAGTGTCTTAATAATCAAATTTCAATCTTTTAAACATCTTTGCAATATGCATCAAAGTGATTTCAAAATTGCGTAAATTTAATGGCGATATTGAGGTGTTTTCTCGTTAACGGCATAATTATATTCACATCATTGAATTTTTTTTAGAAAATTCTTAAACTATTTAAAAAGATTACACTTTTTGATTTTGTATACGAAGACTTCCTATCACCATTTTTTAAAGGATATCCATTTTCAGCGTTCATTTTGTGTCCAACTCAACTGGATACGGAGAAACAAATATAAAAAATGTTATGAAATTTGATTTCTAATAACACTTCAGTGTATATAGAAACATTGTTTGTTGGTTTACCGATCGTGCAATTTGTTCAGCATCACCATCGAAAAACCAAATAGTGGCAACTGGACATTTTGCTAGATAGTATATTTCTAGGTTAGCATATATATATAATATATATATATATTATATAATAAATATATATATATATATATATATATATGATTATATATATATATATATATATATATATAATATTATATACTATATATACTATATATATATATGCTAATGTAACTATCCTATTAATAGGATATGAGCACTTGTCCTTGCAAGTTTTCTGTGATCGAGATTCCGATAATCAATGATCTGTGAGCCGTTGAAGTGATCTAGAGTACTTTTGAAACTATTCTAGAAATAAAATTTATAAGATTTTTGTAATGGTTTAAGGTGGTATCCAAAGTGTCGAAAATCGATAAATTTTGACGCCTATATGAGCCGTTTGCTTTCGGTTTGTAGAGAAATCCAAATTACTTGAATTTTGATAGAAAGTCTTGTATACTATTTAGAATAATTCTTTGATAATTCTGTTTTATAAACTTGAGAAAAGTCAACCTCTATTTTAAAGAAGTGATTTATTCATTTTATGACCGTTCATTTTTCAACTCTTAAGATGAAACTGATAGTGATTTTTAAATAATACAAAATTTGGTTTTAAAACATTCTAAATTGTGTAGATCAACTTCAACGGTGCGATTTATCAATTTGAAGTTCCAGATCATTCAAATCGACTTGAGTTAGGACAATTCTCAATCATATATAATAGGATAGTAGCCAGACCCTACATATAGAGACGAGAGAGAGAGTGAGTTCTAAATGAAATTCGCCTATAGGAACGGGTGGAGAGACGATGAGATTAGGAAGGAGATGAGAGCTTAGCTGTATACTATTCATAGTAATGAATACTATCTTGCTATCACTTTTATTTTTAGATTATACTATTCAACAAACCCAATTGCAATCCTACGACCAATAAATCCAATAAGTTGATTAGTTAATATTATCTCTCACACTAACAACAATAAGTATTCAGTTCTTACACGTTTAGTTGTGTGTGTGTGTGTGTGTGTGTGTGTGTGTTGTGATATCACCATTTTTTCAAGCTAAAAAAAAAAGAAGGAAAACTCGATACTTAATACTAATTAATGCTAATTAAACGTATTATATATTAACAGTAAGTAATTAACCACTGATTTATTACTCTCATAAATTATTAATTAACGTATTGAGTAATCGTAACTTATTATTAATAATTAATTATTAGTTTAATTAACATTATTATTTAGTGCGTTACAATAGGCTAAGTATATTATATTGATTAAGATTATCATTTTGACCAATCTATCTAATTAAATAATTAACTAAGATAATTTATTACTTTATTATTAAATTAAATTAGTAATTTATTAAACTTGTCAAATTACTAATTGGTGAATTAATTAATTGTAATTAACAATACTCATGGTTAATTAATTTAACAGTTGATTAACATATATTATAAATTCTAAACATGATGTTATCAATCATATTTATGGTTATTAATTAATTAATTAAGTTAGTAAATTTATTATTTAACTATTTTGATTGTTAAGTCACTTATGTGGTAAAATACCTACCATTTGTTAACAACATATATTATTCTTGTTCTGCTATTCTTATCTAACTATACAAATATATTTTTTATTCTAGAAATAATCAAATTTATGTTATCCAGGGTTGTAACCTATATAAGGGAATAACCAAAAACAGCTTATTTACTTAAACAATGATACCTTTACTATATATCTATTGTATTTAACCTCATTATTATATATAGCACTCAAAAGTTTAAAAATATCACATATAACTTAATAAAACGATATTAGGTCAAAAATGTTTGTGCTAGACCCGGCC